>NC_072734.1:138316098-138436481 GCF_026930045.1 Uloborus diversus | reverse complement strand
CATGGAGTATACTCTACGGGAACACCTCTGCTCAGGACTTACATGATCTAAAGTTGATCTTCAGATCAGTGTACTTCCAATAACCTCCTCGATTCTCGCCAAAGGTGATGACAACAGTTCCTTCTTCGCCAAGCGTCTCAGAACATATCTGCGGACAGCAACCCTCCAAGAACTCGGTCCCACTCGACACATTTGTCTCTCCCACACTCATCGCCCTTAATGAGGCTGTCCGCTACACCTATTACACCCTCCGTCCTCCCCCCTCGCATCAAACCATTCGAATCTCTTGTCTGCCTTTTACAAACTACACGCACGCAGCGCCGAAATATAATGCAGTTATCCCACACCCGCGCGCTTCCTTTCACACCTTACATATATATACTAATGAGTTATTTTAATTGAGTGATAAACTCTCGGGGCGCTAGAATTCCGAAACACAATGGGCGGAGACTAAAAGAGAAGTGTTCTTGCGTAATTAGGCAGGCCCGGTGGAAAAGTTTCTCCTAATTGAGAACACCCAGGAACAGAGCGGCTTTGTTCCATTTTCTCTCGCGCGCACGTTCCTGGAGTTCGATTGGGGATTGGAACTCGTGGAAGGATTCCTCATGGAGATAATGAAATGATAAAAAGAACGACACTGCTTATTAAAGATGAAATTAGTGGGAGATTTGGATGAACGTGGAATTTGCCATTTGCACGGAGAGAATGATTCATTACGCTGTGGTTAACAATACTAACGACTAAAGCGAGAGATGAAAAGCGCTGTTACGTTTGTTTTAAACCTGAAGCGCTGCTAGGAATGGAGTTCCGAGTAATTACTTTAGTACCACGAATAATAAAATGGAAGAAAAAAAAAATCTCCTGAACAACCGATATGCCGTTCAAAGCTCACGAAGAATCTTGTGCTGCCCATGAATTCTGTTCCCAAACGAGGAGCGGCGTACCAAGAAATTAACTTTGGATGCATATCTTCTTTGCCATCACAGCAACTTTTGTTTTATTAGTGTAGAATTGCCACTTAGTAAAGAATGCGCAATCTTTCCTCAAATATCTCCTTCGGTCTGAACTTCTTCACAATTGGCAGGAACTCTGGGACACTGCAGATATCGATTGGAGAGTTCATGATTCCCTGCCAAAAGTTTAACTAAAACCAAGTTGCAAGCATCCAATAGAAGTACAATTTATCAGTGCACATGGACAATTTCCTTCGTATCTACACAGATTCAAGATAATTAGCTCACCAGTATGTGTATGCAGTCAGCCTGGAACTCCTGAATATTTCATATTTAACTGTCCTCTAACCATCAGCTCTTTCCATTCCACTTACAATTCCAACCTATCTTTTTTCAAAAATATTACACATATTCTATCTCATCCAGTTTCAAATAAGAATAGCTTAAAAAAAAATGCTCCTACTCATATCACTAGCAGAAGACTTAAAATATCCGGCCTAAAAACGCTAATGTTTTATGCTTTTGCATGTGTTTCTGTATTATCGAAATTGTTAAAGCGAGTGCTTGGTCGCTTGTAAACTCTTCTGTTCCTCCAATCACCGCATCCTGTTAAACCCTCACCAGGGCTGGTATGGTGTTGATTGGTGGGTTTTAAATAAATGAATAAATAAATAAAGGAAGAATGGGCAGTATCAATCTCATTTCTCCTGCGTAAAACTTGTTCAGTGACTGAAATAATTTTTTACACAAGTTAAAAAACGACAAAAAATAAATAAATAAATAAATAAATAAAAAATTAAGATCGTGCGAGAAAAATCGAGTGGGAGTTTTATTTGCCTTGGGGCATATGTTTCACCTGAGGGAGGTACAAATAATGATATATTAATAAGAATTAAAAAAAGCTCAATGCACCTTTAAATCTTTATCAATACATATAATAAAATAAGATGTTTGTGTGTGTGTGTGTGTGGCGCGCTTTCCGGGAAAACGGTAAGGCCTAGAAAAATGAAATTTGGTATACAGGTACAGTTTCTGCCGAAGAAGTGCACCTCGGGCTTCGATTTTTGATACTTTAATTAGAAAAAAAGTTATTTAATATTTTATGTGTTTTTTTGCACTTTTTACCTCACAGACCCCGAACCAATCGCACCACACAAATGTTTTTGTACTATAGTGTTGGAAATTTAATTTTAAATATGATGAATGAACAAATTTTGAAGATAGAGCAATTTTTGTATTTTTTATGAATTTTTGAAAAAACCTTCAATTTGCATTTTTTCCTGGGTTTTGCATTTTTCTAATATCATCCTGCGAAAAGTATCAAAGCCTCATTTCTAAAATTTAAGTTGGTAATAGTAAAAACATTTCGCCCTCTTCAGAAGAAAAAAGTTCTTAAAAATACGCAATAGTTTTTTTTTTTTACAATTTTTTTAATGCTGAACACATCATATCTTTCTACGCATCGGTCGAAAAAAGCATTCTTCAATCTTCTAAGCTTCTGACGTCACTACTTGGATTTCGATTCGATATTTACGACGGAATCTTAATCGCAAACAATGTTATTAATCTTTTTTTTTTTTTTACTATATAGCTTACTTTTACATTTTATGACGTGATGACCACGTGTTTTTCCGGCAGCGCTTGCTTTCTTTCTTTCCTTTTTTTTTTTTCTTTTTTGTTTAATTTAGGGAATGCATTTATTTCATTTTCCATCCCCCCCCCCCCCCAAGCTGGACGTTTTGCTGTTTCGATATTGCGTTACATTTCATAGTTGTGCGCATTTAATTCAATAAAAACAGCGAGATTTTTTTTTCTTTGTCACTTACTTTACTTTGTTACTTTTTTGCACACTACGGGGAGTTTTGGAGATAACTTTTTTTTTGTTCTACTTAAATAAAAAAAGCGGTTTTTTGAGTGATCTTTGCTTTTATTAGGAAATGAGCGGGGAGGTTAAACTAAATAGAGATGTAAAAGAAAATTTAGAGATTGATCGTAAAGGTAGATAGCCGCCGAAGGCGGCAATTCTTGGCGTAAAAATGTGAATGGCACAAAAAAAGATAGATGGATTGATTAATACTGCAGCCAAATTTGTTTAAACAGCCGCCGAAGGCGGCAAATTTGAAGTAAAAAGGTAAATGACAAGTTAGCCAAACAGCCGCCGTAGGTGGCTGCTTGCATAGAAAGGTGAATGGCGTAAGAAGGCGAACCAGCTGGTCGCCGCAGGCGGCTAGTATAAAATATGGAGATCTAACAACATACCCACAAAACTCAAAATACAAATTTTCAATTCAACAGTTAGAGCAGTCCTACTCTCAATATATGGAAGCTAACTAGACAGCAAGAAAAAGAGCTTGATGCCTTTCAAACTAAAAGCCTGAGAAAAATATTAAATATATACTGGCCAAATAAAATATCGAATTCAGACCTGTACAAACGTACAAATTGCAAGTCGATAACCACACTGATAAAAAAGCACAGATGGTTATGGATAGGACATGTTCTCAGAATGCAGGCAATAGACCCTACAAGAACTGCTCTCACGTGGACCCCTGATGGCAAGAGGAAGCGCGAGCGTCCAAAACTAACCTGGCGTCAGATCTCCATACAAGAAAGAAATGCCTTTGGTTGGCCAAGCTGGGGGAGTGCCAGGGAGGCGGCATTAAACCGGTTGGGATAGAATGCCACGCTAGCGGTCTCATGCGCCACTAGGCGTTAAGGGGATATCACACGAGAGAAATTACAGGACATCGCAACCGCAATAGCAACCGTAACGCTATCCGGAACTGGTTTTTCTACTCACTTCCACAAACGATCGCTCCAAAATTCTCGTGTGCTATGGAAATTCGCAGTTGCTCGTATAGGGGCAAACTTTTTCCTCCGCTAGAAAAAAATTGCCTTTAATTCTGGGCAAGTTACGAAGAAACCAATCAGGGCGCTGGGATTTCGTGACGTCAGGCAGCGTCACTGTAAAATACATTTGCAATCGTGGCGACAGAAATGTGGGGATTCCTTTTTATTGTTCTATTTATTTTATGTTTCAAAAATTTTCAGTTACACTTTAAAAAACTGATGAGCGACATTTAATCTTTGGTTTTGCATCTGATTTTGAATTTAAATTGCTACTTATATGTTAGTTAACATTAGTACGAATTTTATGCATTTCTTAATTTATATTGGTGTTTTTCGTTTCATTGGGTTTTTGAAAATTGTTTTGCACAAATGTTACAATGGGGTCGTTTCCAAAATTTTAAACGTATTTTTTCTGAAAGAGCATGCTTAAAAACATAGGATCTGACCATTTTTTAAACAATTTGTTTTTGTTTAATATTTTTAAAAAATTACTTAAATTGTTGCGCTTTCATTGTTTACATTTCTGTCGTGTGACGTCACGAATGATAAAATGCCATTCGTGTTGACATTCACAGAGCAAAATATTTAATTCGCATCTTTACTCACGTGTATTTGTGACGTCATCAAGACCACGCCTTGTTTGAAAAATCGGACATTTAAAAAAATTAATTAAAAAATAACGGTTGGGAAAATGAAAGTATTTTTGAGTCCAAGTTATTATTATTATTATTTTTTTTTTTTTTTTTGCTTATTCTATCATTTTTAGTGATAAAAGTACTACTTTTGACTGGAGGAAACCACCCCATTCCGATACTTGAACAATTACAGTAAATTTTTTCCTTGAAAAAGTTACGTGAAAATTCCTTTTTAAAAATCATAGCATTGAATCTGTACTTTTTTTTTAATTCAAACTGATGGGTGCATACAGTATGTACCATTTGAAAATACTTAAAATGTAGGAGAATGTGAGACAAAGTGAAATGGTGAAATATTTACTCTACTTTTAGCTCCACCTATTTAGTAATATTTTGACTGTGTAGTAACACATGTACTTTATTCTAGTCAAAAAAATAATCCCTCTGAAAATCAAAGAATATGATAATACAAAGATTTTTTTAAAAATTATACGCACATTGTAATATTTTGTTGAGATGTCAAAAATTATGCTTGGCATTATTAAATGATTAAGTTATTTTCATTAACATTTGAAATATTGATTGAGACGTACTAATATTCAATGCAGTGTTAATTTGCTCAGTATTAAGCTTATTTGTATTATAAATGCTTGTATAGCTTGTATAAATGCGCATCATCGTTTCATTACATTTTTTTTAAAGCGTCACTTTATTTTTAAATGTCTGGAACTATTTTAATAAACTCGGCCACAGATTTTCCTGTGTGCAATATGTATCTAGTGGCGTTATATTTGTGTAGGTTAAAGTGTTAGCACATCTCCAATATATTTATGAACTCGAAGTTTAAAAAAATAATTATGAAAGGCCTACTGATCAGAGTTTGCTGTTTTTTTTTGTTTTTTGTTTTTTTTTTTAATTTTTCATGTTTGTTTTTAGCTATGAATTTAGGTATAATTTGTTAGAATTAAAATTTCTTCTTACCTGTCAATAAGTGACTAATAATTCCTATCTAAAATTAAGATTTAATTAAGTAGTTATGGGAAAAAATAAGCCTAAAGAAGTCATATATTCTGTATGTCTTCTTTAAATGTAACAAGAGAATCACTTTAAATCAAACATTCAATTAATAGTAATAAAAGTTTTCTGTTTTTCTGAAATTTTCACCATAAGTTCTACAAATTAATGTTAAAACTCAAATATGAATTTAACAGGAGGAGCTTTGGAGACTGCATGAAATAATAATTGATGCTCTAGCTCTGAAATCATTGTCTTGATCATTTCCCCCTTTTTTTTTTTTGCCATCTTTTCAGAAACCCACATACAATTAAAGCTGCAAGAGCTGCATTAAGTATTTGATTACTAATTTTATCCATAAGTGTCAAATTAAAGCGACGCAGTGTGATAACCAAATGCAGAATTGACAAAAAGCGATGAACAAGCGCAAGCACATGGATGTAGACTAAAAAATGGTAGCCCCCGTTGTGAACAAACCGAGCAACCGTCCGCGCAACCGGCAGCAACCCTGTAGGCAACTTCCCTTCCGAAAAACCAGTTCCAGATAGCGTTGACGGTTCCTATTGCGGTTGCGATGTCCCGTAATTTCTCTCGTGTGATATCCCCTTTAAGAGAATAAAGTCAAGTCAAGTCAAAACTTTTTCAATGACTGAAATAATTTTTTACACAAGTTAAAAAACGACAAAAAAAAATTAAGATCGTGCGAGAAAAATAACACGAGAACAAAAATTCTAATGTACCAGATCCTGGTGAAATTCAAATAGCTTTGAAATCTAACTGCAAGTCATTAATAATATGAAAAACAGAACTGAATTGACTGAGAAATCAATGCAATTTCCTGAAATAACCATGAAACATGATTTACGAAATAGTTAATTTCAATATTATCTTCATTTTTATCGCTGAGCGATGAAGGATGCTCTTGTAACAAGATTCCTACAAATCTGAAGTCCATCGTACATTATTATACTCTCAGGAAATATTCAAACAAATCCTGCGCGGTGCATTATTCTACATCCATTCCGAGTAAAGATAACTATTCCATTAATATTTTACGTATCACGCTCCCGTGTCCAATATTTCCATTCGGAACAGAGAATAAAACTCCATTTGCCCTCCTGCATGCAGCAAAATCATTTTCAAATTCTCTCGATTGTTGACGTAAAGCACCATCTCCCGGCGCGTCCTAATCTTTTGCACCAAATCCAGGATTGAATAAAATGTCCGGCTGGTCACGAAGACAGATAAAACGAAAGCGTTGGCGTTCCGGCCCAGACCATCATAGCATCCGTGATTGAATCTCCTCTCCGTGCTGCCGGACCAATCAGCCGGAATCGGACAGTCCGGCAAGCAGAAGGAAATTGACTTGTCCGTCGTGTTGGATGGCGGAAGTTTTCGGCAGTCACAAATAATACGTGACTGGTCAGGCATTAAGACGAGGAGAATTATCTAATAAAAGACCAGTCCCAGGAACGGCAGCAATTTCCAATGTCGCTCGGATTTCGTGGACTGGGTTTGTAAATATTGTGGGCTAGCCTTATGCATTTTCAAATAAAATCGCAATGACCTCCCGATAGTTTTTCATTTTTGATGTTTGTTGAAGTAAAAAGGGAAAATGTTGTTAAATTGAGTATACGTTTTAAAATCAAACGCCCTTTTTACATACGCCCGCGGGCTGTATGCGCCCGCAAAGCTGATCGGTGTGGCTCGTTGTTGGGCTTAATATTACAAATGGGAAGGCACAAATGATGACAATGTTTCACACAAATTTGATGCTAAATATTCAGAATTTGGTTTCTGAAAAGCAAATGCATTTAATAAAAGAAGCATAGTAATGACAAAAATCATTATTGGTTTTTAATTTTCGTTCCCCCCCCCCCCCCCCATTTCTTTCCATGTTCTTTAGAAAAATTTTTAATATTTTGAATTTTTATGTGTGTTCTGGCTCTCGAGAATCATCTTTGTATGAGGTGCGGCCCTAAGGTAAAAAAAGGTTGGGCATCACTGTTTTAGCATGATGTTTTTCATAGGCACATACAATTAATTACAAAAGTTCAAATAATGATTGAAAATTTAAAAAAAAAATGGCGTGTTTTATGATTTTTCTCAAAATATTTTGTGTAAGGGTAAACTATCCCTCGCAATCTTAACATTTAGCGGGACTAGTTGTCTATGAGCAATTCCATGTCCGATAAATCATCTTCTTGATCTCACCATTTCCGGTTTCAATAAAATTTAGCATTAAAGAAATTTTACAAGAAAAGCAATCCTGCCAATTTTTAGATTTCTATTTTTAAAGTTGTTCGAAATTATCGAAATATAGGCTCGTAAAAAAACTCAAAGTATGCGAGAAAATGAAAAGTGTGTTCTTACAAACGACTGTAACTTCTCTCTTCATTATAATAGAATGAAAAAATATTGTAAAGCTCAGAAATAGAGCTTTCTCTTGATAAATAACATGATTTCCTTACGCTAGATTTAAGTTTCATGTTCATTCACCGTGACGGGAAGATGGTTTACCCCTATAAATAATATTTACAGAAAAATTCTGAAACACGTCAAATTTAGTTTGTTTAGATTTTTTTTTTTAAATTTTCAATCACTATTCGAATTTTTGTAATTCATATTTAAAATAAAGGCATATAGTGTACTCTCTAATATCCATATTATCTAATATTTAGGGGTAAATTTCACCCCGTTAAAAGTGTATGTTGCCGATTAAAAAATAATAATAATAATAAATAAATAAAACAAATGGGTTCAATATTTTTAAGTGTTCTATCGATGTGCAAAGTTTTATTCCAATCGGTAATTCACACTTGTGTAGGGTTATTTGTTAATTGGACACAGCTGACAAATTTCTTCACCATGCTAAACTCTTAGTGTAAATTTAATTTTTAAACAGTTCTTTTTTAAAATATTTTTGTCAATTGCAAATGTGATTCCAAACTATTGCATTAGTTTCTTCAATGTGTAATGTAGCGCATTTTAATCTTTTTATGAACTTCGTTCAAAAATTTTTTTCCAAAATTAATTCGGTTCGAATTAAACCTGAATAATGAGGTTTGGGTAAGCGAGGTCCTACGGCATTTGCAAATAAAAAATAATATCTTTAACCTAAAATTTTATTTTGCAAGTATTTTTCCTTTCCTCAATTTAATTTGCCTTTCGCCATACATGCATACATATATGAAAGAATCCATTTATTGTAAAATGTACAGTTGGTAAAACTCCAACTATTTGAAATGTAGACACTCGGGGGTTGAGATTTTCGGAAATTGCAGGTTCTTTCAAGAAGCTGATTCAAGGACTACACAGTGAAAGCATTTCATGTGCAGTGCAACGCCAAGTATTTGTCCATGTATGGACCAAATAATAATGATAAGTAATAATAGTAACAAAACAATAATGACAATAACCCCTTAAAAACTTTCCTGCGTAATAAATCTTATTTCATAATATAAGCGTGGATGAACTTTAATAAATAAAAATTCGTTGACGTGAAACAATGCGGAATTAAACGGGATAACACTTCTAAAAAATCTCCTTCAGCAATAACAATTTAAAGTGTACTTTGACCTGGCAAAATGTTTCGAACAAATAACACATACGTGTGGGTATGAAATCTTTCAAGAAGCAAAAACATTTTCAACATAGTCTCTATTTTTCTTTCAGACGATTATCATTTATAAGAAAAATAGCGCAACATTGATTGGCAAGTTTACTTACGAATCAGCATCATCGGTTAAAGTAGTTTCAGACACTAAAATCAATTCGTTATTTTTGTAAAGTAGGGGAAAAAATCAATCAGCCATAAATCCACTTTTGGACCAGCATCTAAACTGAAAGGATGTTTGCCTTCGCCAAGCTTTGACACTTGTCAATATCCCCGTCTGCTCGTTTCAGGCACTGATGCTTACTTAGCTTAATGGAGGCCACATTAGTGATCTCTTGACCTCTACCTTCAACATGATCACAGACACAGTGGGGAAAGAGGAATTAGGCACGTGAATACGCGACTTTCGTGATTAAACAGTGCTAATACGATTACAAAAAGGTAGTTGTAATCTTCTTTTAGCCATCAATAAACGAATATTACAAATTTGAGTGTTTATTGGTCTTTTTGTGGGTCATTGTCAGGGACCGATTTACAGACCTGGGGGCACAAAGCCATTTGGGGCCCACGAAGAGAGTCGATAGGTATCAGCTAATGTGCAAATTTTAATTCACAAATTCACATGTCAATACAAAATACTATTGTTTGGATGACAGCAAAACTGTAAACAAAACTTTTTTTAGACTAAACTTCTTCTTTTAGAAGTATATGTCATATAGGAATCAAAATTTTAGTTTAGCTTAACTGTAAAAAAAATAATAATAAAATTTAATTAACAGAGAGTTGTTGTTGAGCATGGTGAAAGTTATGTAGAAAACATGATATTTACCCTAAGTACCAATATCATTCTAAAGCAGCGTTTCTTAAATTGTGTTCCACGGAACTCTAGTGTTCCACGGGAATTACTCAAGGGTTTCAAGAAACTTGCACTTTCTTTTTTTCAAATTAGTAAAATTGAAAAATAAGGTTTGAGTGACGTTTTTTATATGTATTTTCCGAACAAACAGCTCAGAAAATACCAATAGTGGATTGAAAAAACCCATTTACTGTGAATGCATTCAATTGTGTCTGTTCGAGAATATGACCCTTTTGTTAAAATGACATTTGGTAATTCCAGAAAAATTAAATAGATGCCATTCAGTGAAATTCTGGTGCAATTGAAAGATGGATGTTATCAACTGTCACGAAATTTGGTTTGGTCATACATACCAATTTCAACTATATGTATGTTCTCAGCGTATGAGTCCACAAAAAATAAAATACAATAAATATTCCAACTGACTTAGTCCTAAACCTGATCTGAGAATGCAACTTTTATCCATAAAGCGAGATAATAAGGATGCATCTGACATAGTAAAAAAAGGTACCGCTCATATCATAAAAATTGAAACTTTAAAATTTTGCTTGAAAAAAAAATAACCCGCAGTTTTACGTGCAAAGAAAAAAGAAATTTCGTAAGAGACGAAGAGATACAAAAATGACTCTTAATTGAAATCCGAAATATCTTGGTTATTAAGTCTAGGCAAGAAATGGTTTCTTTCGGTAGCTACTTTTTATTGAATTTCGTTGGGTGATTTGAGAAGAACAAGTGTCAACCCGAAGAGAACTTCCTCGAGACTCCACTCAGACTACCTTATAATTGCCAAAAGTTAGATCCCCATCAGAATTTCTCCCCATGACTATACGAGTGGAAATGTTTTTTGTTTTTAGACTGAGTTTCTGGACATTTAAGATATGAGGAAACAAAGGTGACCCTTCCCATTTATATTCGGAAGCAAAAAAAAAAAAAGTGTCAATATCCGAAACAAATGGGCAGCATGAGCATTAAAAGTTTGAAGACATTTTCGTAGACACTTTATTAAAATATACTGGATACTTTGAATTTTTATTTTGCTAGCATACTTATTTTAGTTACTTTTCATTTCATGCTTAGCATTTTCTTTTATTAGGTGATTATTTATTTGATGATGTATTTGTCGTAATTTATTGGTATGAATAAAACTCGTTCATAACTTTTTTGAACAACTGCAACCAAAACCAGTTTCATGAAAATGTATTGAGCAAACGAATTTTTGTGAAAATATATTGAACAAAGGGAAATATTTTTCAAAAGTTAAATCCTCAATCATTTTTTAGTTTTGACTATCGTTAGCTTAAAAACATGCATTTGCTTAAAATTATTGGAGGGTTGAATGGAAAATATTTTTCTCTATGAAAAATATTTCAGAAAATTTTTGATGTGTAAAAATAAGATTTTCAAATGCCACCTCGAACTGGCAGCAGCACAACGGAAGTACTCATTAAACACTTTCTCGAATTCTCAAATACTTCTTATATAAAACACAACAAAAAATATTTCGCGCTCGTCGAACTCGACAGTTAATAAAGACGCATTTTATTCAGGCGAAATGGCATCATTAAATTGTTTATGGAGTTGAATTGTATTGTTTCCCAGAATACACAGCGACTTATGTTTCCAGTTTAAATCTCGAACTTAATTCCACAACAAATTGTCAAATTCATTCCAGGCAACCACACATTCTGAGCACAGCCGAAGTTCACCTTGAAGACGCTAAAATAAAATATCAGCACAGCAGCTCCCGTAATCGCCGCGGGAAAGATTAACTAAAATTTTGCCGAATAATAATGATCTTGGTGGTACGAAACGCAGGAGTGCTGGACAAACATCTCTGTGAAGGGAAAAATAATCCCTCCAGGGACAATGTAAGCGAAAATTTCCCCTCCACTTTATTTCACTTATAATACCAGCATTCTTTCGCATTATTCTCGGGTCCTCCTATTGTATGTGCGAAAGGCGTGAGGTGGAAGGGATAAAATAGCCAAACTGCTCTTTTCCATTTCGCCACTTTAATCTCAGTTTAATTAAGGGTAAGTAATTTCAGTTTCTGACGCCAAAAGATGACGGTCGTCGAAGGGAGGAGGGAGGGGGGAGAAAGGCTCGCCTCGGTAATAATCCTTTAATATCAACGTCACCTTTCCGAGCACAATATGTCTTTTCTCTCTTTTGCAGTCTCTTCTCCTGCTCCCCTCTCCCTTATCTCATCCTCTATCACAATTCCTTCCTTCGCCTCATCTTCAGAGAAGATTCATTCTTCTATAGGTTTGCTTCGTAAATAAGCAATAATGAGCAGAGGGGATGCCATTATTTATCGCTCTTTTGGTGGGAAAAAGGATCAAAATTGAGTAAATACTTGATCCGTCAGAATTGTACCAGAACACCTTAAAGTTTTCACAATGAAACTTTGTATATCAAAGCTTCAAAAAATGGCTTTTCATAGTACCGTTCAGTAAATGGGCTGTTCAAAATTCGCAGCCAAAAAAAAAAAATTTGTTTTTTGATGTCTTGAATTTAAATTACGTGTGTGTGTGTGTGTGTTAGGGTGCGCGCATGTGTATAGGGGTGCGTGCGTGCGTGTGTGTAGGCTTGTCTGTGTGTGTGTGTGTGTGTGTGCAGGTTGTATAGGGGTATGGATTCGTCAGACTATCCAACATTATAGGAAAAATTCCATTTTACGCAGTAAGTCCCCTTTTTTTCATCTTTTTTTTTGATTAAAAAGACCTAAATGTAATATTTATTATTTTCCACCAAAAGATTTTGTAAAAAAAAAAAAGGAATAAGTTAAAATCAGAGTATGCAAGGTCTGGAGAGTATAGTACGTGTGAAAAAATTTCATCACGTAGCTCTTCGATTTTTTGTCGAGTCGGAAAACTACGTGAAATGGCATTGTCGTGATGCAACATGATACGAAACCTTGTACTCTCCAAGTACCTACTTTTACCATGAAGCTTTAGATTTGCCGTACTACATAAAAAGGGTGGTGGATTCATTCCCAGGGTCCATGCCAGGATCGGACCTGGGTCATCTTGGTAAAAGAAAGCGGCCCAAACCACTAGACTGCATCGAATATGATTTGCCTCCTGATGAACATCGGCGACCTCTTTCCATAAATACAGATCTTACACCATACCCTCAGATTTTCACTTATTCCTAGCTTTACGAAATTTTTGACGGGAAGAAAATTCAAAAATGATATGAATAATATGTCAAAGCATCACTACTTTAGTTCTTCGTATCCGAAGACGAAGCATCCTTTAAAAATGGGAATTTTCTGATTGTCATCACAATGCCTAGAAATCTTAAGCAACAATGGAAATTGTATCGGGCAGTAATATTGTTAATCATGTTAAAAACTGCATCATTTTCTTCCTCCTCATAAATGGAAATAACTGTCTGGTAGACCTGATAATAGGAAATGATAAGCAAAGAGATGTAAGTGGATTTTTAAAATTTTGAGTTGAACGTGAACAAAGTTAAAACCCTAAATAGGCTTTAAGTGAAAGGTTTTTCGAAATCTGTGTGGGGTGAAATGGTGTAGCACCAGCAGCACATCCTTGAGGGTGATATTTGGCTCTCTATGACACCCTTAACGGTACGAGACGGGAATCAATTGGCACCCTTAGAGGTGCCACAGAGTGCTATACGGAACCAAATGGCACCTTTAAGGGTCACATCATTAGTCAATCAGCACCCTTACGGAGGTGACGCTTGTGTTACAACATTTCATCCTAAAAGGTATTATATGCAACCCGCAGTTTTAACAATGTACCAGCATATTTAGTTCCATCTCTTGCCCAAAAGGTTTTGTTCTACAATTTGAAGTGAATTAAATTTGTATTCCTTAATAAATATATCGTAACTGGTGTCCGATTTCTGAAGTTTGACAAGTATTCTAGATGTAATATTTCATGACGCCGTCATTTTAATTTACAGTTATTGCAATTCTAATTAACAGACTTCGTTGGAACTTTTTGTGTACTATGCTCCTCGATTACTAGAAGACGCCTGGACCGATTAGGAAAAAAAATTTCTGTTTGAAACGGTATACTTCTTCCGGCCGTTTAATGGTCTTCAAGTCCGGGTATGAGGGGTCCTGCAGAAATCGAGGGAACTCTTCAAATTTCATACTCGCGCTTTGTTGTTTGTAAATTCATAGCGTCTCACTAAGTGAAACGATTTTTATGGGTTTTTTTGTTTAATGAATAAGAGTGATTTAACTTAGGTCCCAAACCTTTGCTTCACCATATTTGTTCTTTTGAAAAAAGGTATGAGCAAAAAACAATAAATTTCATTTAATTTCAATATTAAACGATTAAATATAAAATCCATTGTTAAAGAAAATTCCACAAAACAAATGTATTTTCTTTACTCAGTGTTAAAAAAGTACCACAAAACATCAATATTAATCAGTGGTTTCCCCTTAAGGGTGGGGAGGGGGAGTTTTGAGGGGTGTTTTTCTTTTTTAGGGGGATCTTGCTTTGGGGGAGTACCCCCCTCCCTAAATATTTTCCTTGCATTAATCATTAGTAGTCATATAGCAAATTTTGAATGAAGACTTCTCTGAAGCAAACAGGAAACTCATTTAGTCTAATTGCTCTAGTAATATTTTGATCTTCATATATATATATATATATATATATATAGGGGAAACTGGGGAGGTTTGACCCACTTTTTTTGCAAAGGTATTTTAAGAGTTTTCCATAAAAAAAATTCCTAGTTGACCGAAAGGAAATATATCTGAACAACTTTTTACACTGTTGTTTTTTATTTAAATTGAAAATTATTTTTTTTATTGGCGATTTTTCAAGAGTGCCCAAACTGGGTCAAACTTCCCTACTTGAGGGAGGTTTGACCCACCATAAGGGAGGTTCGACCAACAGTAGTTAAAATTTATAAAAACTATACTGAAATGTTAATACATCTGATTTACTACTATTATATGATTCAAACAGCAATTATATCAAAAGAAAAACCATAAATTTATTTAATGACATGCGAATATTTCATATTTCTACTCACTGCTTGAACACAAGTGTAATCTTCGTTTTACTGTTTGCTTTTTAAAAATACTTTTAGCCATTTTCTTGTTATTTTTAATGTTATGCATTTTTTCTATCTCAGCTTTGACTGGGGTGTCTTTTAAACTTCTAAATGTGATCCGTTTTCTTCATCCTTTGACTTTTCTAGATACTGCTTTGGAAAATGGGCGTAGCTGATCAGGTGTTAAGAGTTGTGAATTGGATTAATAAGGGCCTGTAAGGGTAGAATATCTTAATAAGTATATTAAGCAAAGTGGAAATGCAGATGTCAGTTGTGTTTAGTTTGATTAGAATTTTTCACAAACAGGAAGTGTTTCAAATGACTATTATCTATACTATGTACAGTGACTTTAATTACAAGTTAAGAGCAACATTTATTTCATTTGAACTAAGCACAATCTTATATTAACCAAATAAAACAAAGTACATTGTTTTAAAAATGTTACACTATCAAACGAAATTAAATGGGAAGGTTTGATCCGGGTCAAACCTTTCGTAACTGACGCGGGACAAACCTCCATTAGAAGCCATTTTAGAAAATATAATAAAAAACATATTAAAATAATTTTTGAATTTTGAAAGTAAGCTTACAGGCTTTTAGCACATTAATCAGAGTATATAAAAAATGCAACTTACTTCTGTTAAAGTGAACGGCAAATCGCACAAGAGATGAACTTGCAGCGAAAAATTTGCTTTTTTTGCGTGAAAAAGTTTTCGCACGCGATTTTTTCTTAATTGTACTTCAAATTGGCTGAGAAATAGAAACATCTTTAGATTTGATTTAAGATCATATTGCCCTTCGGCGCTCATCAGTTAAAAATGTGTTTAAACATGAAAATGTGTGGTGGGGTGGGTCAAATCTCCCGCATGGTCGAACCTCCCCAGTCTCCCCTACAACATCATAGTACAGATACTCTCTTTCTAGTGTGGTGTTGATCTATAACGGGACCAAGTAAAGAGAAATGTGACTTTTTTCATGAGTTACGTGACGTGTATTATTGTGAAACATAAAATAGTTAGGAAAACCATTGACATCTAAATGGTTCTAATTAAATTAGCGGACAAATAAATCCTGGAGAGGAACAAAGATCAGTTTTTAGTGCCAATCGTATAAAATGTTATGCGCATTAAGATTTTTTCTTTCTTTACCCGACTTCAAAAAAGACGTTCTCAATTTGTCGGAATCTTTTTTATATATATCCCTTGTAAACTCAAACACGCGTAGACCAATTTGTAAAATTCTTTCTCGTTTCAAAAGGTATATACTTCCCAGGTGATCCCATGGTCACCAAGTCAGTATCTGAAAATGGGATTCTTGAAAATTCAAGAAAACTCTTCAAATTCTATGGGCAAAGTTAAAGCGAACAATTCACAGCCCTTCGGAAGTCTTCTGAGCTCAACGCTTTCTCACTCGAGATGTACATGTGTACCACATACACTACCCTACGTACTTATTTCATATTTACACCACTAAAAAGCAAAAAATAAATTATTTTCAAATAAAAGAAGAACCGACTTCAAAAAACAAAGAGGAACTAAAGAGTAAAAAATAATTGGTCATACTCAGTGGTTGGAAACACTACATTTTTTTTGTAGCGAACTACAACTACAACTACTTTATTACAAATGTAGTTAACTACAACTACAACTACTTTTTTTCAAAATGTAGTAACTACAAACTACTTTTGAAAAGTAGTCGCTACTTCGCTACTTTTTAAAAAAATAAATAAATGAAAAGCATTGGATTTAAAATGTGAAAGAATTCAACCTTCAAATTTTTAATTCTTTCCTGACAGTGAATTTTTAATTCAAGAAATACAACTCGGCTATTTGAAAATGTAATTAGATGCAGGTGTAATTTGATTTAAATTTTACATAGGCATACATATACATAAAATTGATTTAGGTGAAGAAAAATATATTTTAAACAAAAGAGAAAATTTTTAATTTCCATCATAGGAATTGATTTTATAGGAACTTATATTCTGTAGGAGCTAAGTAATTGATTTTGAGATTCAAGTTACGGGTCTGGACATGGACACCATCTCCTTTCTTACGCTACTGACAAACTGAATAAAAACATTATTCATTTTTACCGAATAACCTCAAAAACGTACAATATTTAATAATTGACTTTTTTATGTGTCATGTCAAAACTCAATCAGTAAAAGAGAAAAAAAAAAAAAAGAAATAGGGAAAATATCCCAAACGGTCCTAGTATTAAAAATCAAATATTAACAAATATCCGAAATATGAAACAGAACTAAGAATGTTTTTATGTGTAATTTTAAACTGCAGTGTATTTGCACTGCAGTGCAATTCGAAAAACGCGAAACGGCTATATAGCGAGTTCTTTTCTAAGAACGAATGTTGGAGCTAGCGCGAATTCTTCACCCGCAACACCGAAATTTTCGGAACTGAATCGATGGGCTAATGTATTTTCCTTTTTATTGGGTAATTAAATTTTTTTGTGCCATGAATGGACTTTTTCTTTAGCATCACTGAAAGCGGAAGTTCTCACACAGTACTAGTCGAAACATCGCTTTGTTGATGTACAAATCACCACTCCATATATTTTTCATTCTAAACATGGCGTTGATGGAACTTAATTTCATACAAGTGGGCTGTTTTGCTAAAATCTGAAAATGGAAGGAAAAATAGAAAGTTTCTGACAACTAAAGAAATTTAAATGCTTGAACAACTAAAAATGCGTCGAATGTAATTACTGCATCTATTGTACAGTACTATTTTTGTGCTTATGCTGCACTTTATTATTGCTACGTACTATACGTACCGTACTGTTTCATTTTACGCCATTCTCTCCCATTGATTATGTGCATCCTAACAGTATTTTTATTCAATAACACAGCTTTTTCACCTATGCGAGGAACGCATCCTTCGTGTAAGTTGATATTTGTGTGACTGTATATGTTGATGATATTGATACCGAAAGCTTTTTACTGGACGGGCAAAGTTTGCATAAAACGGAAAAATTTCAGTTATCATAAATTTCTACAACACTAATATTTATTGTTAACCGGGGTCAGGGCCTAAAACATTTTAAAATGTTCATCCACGGGACATTTTCTGCCGCCAAAAAGCACAAACGTTGCACTAAATTGGCAATTATAGCTTATTCTTTTCTTTCTATGCATGCTCTATTCAAGGCGAATATTGGGGAAATTTAAATATCTCGATGCCAAACAAATTAATGGCGTCAAACAAAGAACGTACGGTATCATATGTCTGAGGTATTTTTCAAAGTCTTACGTGAATCTGATTGGTGTAACTTTTACTCGATTAAGACTTCCACTTGTCAGATTCGTTTGAAACCTCGTTTATTTTATTTTTTTTTTTTTTTTTGAAACTTTATTTAAAAGTAGTTTTTCGAAATCGCTACAAACTACTTTTTTTTGTATCGAACTACTCGCTACTCTACTTTTTTTCAAAAGTAGTGCGCTACACTACAAACTACTAAAAAATGTAGCTACTACAGTAGCGTCGCTACTTGTAGCGCGCTACTTCCAACCACTGGTCATACTACATACGATTTCCTACCCAAACGTTTAAATAAAATTTATTTCCAGTACAAAAATCAACTAAACTAAACACCCAATTGTAAAATAAACACTGATTTTAATTACAATACGATGAATTAGTTTAATAACTGATTAATAATATACGATCTTTTAATTTTCAATAACCATTTAAAGTCGAGGCCTCCTTTAAACTACTAACTAACGTAATTGACAACCCACCAAATCCGGAGTTAAACACAATTTAAAAAAACGCGAAAGTCTTTAAAACTAAACCTACTCAGTTACGTTAGGTAGCAGTTTATAGGAGGACTCCTCTTCAAATGGTTATTGAAAATTAAGAGATCGTACATAGTTAGGTATTAAAATAATTCATCATATTGTAACTAAAATCAGTGCTTATTTTATAATTAGGTGTTTAGTTTATAGTTGATTTTTGTACTAGAATTGTAAAATAAATTTGATTTATACGTTTGAGTAGGAAATCGTATTGGTTGGGGGGGTGGGAGTACAACCAATTATTTTTACGTTTTAGTTCCTCTTTGTTTTTTGAAGTCGGTTCCTTTTTTATTTGAAGATAATTTATAGCGCTTTTTGTTTTTTAGTTAAAAATGCTAGAATTTCTCTCGCAGGAGTTGATAAAAAAAATTTGAACTGTTCAAAAAATACCGTCAAGATATTCAAATGTAAAAAAATTTCTCGAGCTCTGGTTGAGCTCTTTACAACAAATCTTGTTCAAAACAAATCTACCTTTTGGTTCAGGATTTATTTTGATCTTTAAATTTTTCGAAAACCCTAATATATATATATATATATATATATATATATATATATATATATATATATATATATATATATATATATATATATATATATATATATATATATATATATATATATATATATATATATATATATATATATAGAGAGAGAGAGAGAGAGAGAGAGAGAGAGAGAGAGAGAGAGAGAGAGAGAGAGAGAGAGCTGTTCAAAATTGAACTAAAAGTTGTTCAAATAAAAAAAATCGACACATAGAAAAAAGGTGAAATGGCCGAAATCTTTTTTTCTAATTGAATTATTCTATCAAAAGGTTTTTCTCTTTTTTTCTTCCTCTTTTTTTTTTCTTTTTTTGAGCAATCACGATTGCTAATTGTTTTTACTTGACCGTACTTGATGTTTGGTTCCTTTTTCAACCCCACCGTCCTCTGCAGGCGCGACTCCTCCCGGTAGCCGCTTCCTCTGGTCGGTGGCGTCCATGTCCTACACACACGCACACACATACACATACACACACGCCAACGTGCATACACACAGGTCTACGCACACACACAAGCCTACTAATACACAACTGTACATACGTAAACCGCCCAAAAGAAGGAACAGGAGCCATTTCTAGAAACAAGTGAGTAGAGTAGTAACCAATAAGTAGGGTCTTGTTGCAACTCGTGATTGCGAAAAACATATTTTTTTTTTTTTTTTTTTTTTTTTTTTTTTTTTTTTTTTTTTTTTTTTTTTTTTTTTTTTTTTTTTTTGTGGAGTGGGGACGGTGGGACGTCGCGACAGTTCGAAAAACACGCACTTTCCTATTTCATTTCTCTACTTTTATTATTTTTCTTTTCAAGTTTTATTTAATTGCTTTTACCTTTTTCCCTTTTTTTTTATGTATATGTTATTTTCACGACGTATTAAGCTTTTTTTTATGTTTTTTAATTTATTTTCTTGTTTAAAAATTTATGAGAAAGTAGATTAAAAAAAATAGAAATGCATCATTTTCTTCATACAGTTCAAATTTCATAAACTAAATTACCTATTCAATAAAGGCGTCAAAAGTTTGAAAAAAATAGCACATTACTATATAGAACTAACTCACTCTTTTATAAACATTGCAAGCAATAAACCAATCGAGTGGGGGAACAGCTTGGAAAGCAACCAATATTTTATAAGAAAAAGAAGCCCCAGTGTAATAGATAGGGAACAAAAATAGATCGTTCTAATTTTTTTAGAAAATGAATGAACATTCTTCACCTTTTACGTTTAAATAACATATTTTTAGAAACTTCTGTCATGTTATGATATACAAAATATATAAATAGCCATTGTATCACGGATATTTTATTGAAATAACATAAGAGTGGCTGCTTTTTCAGTGATTCCCGAAAGAAACTGGCGTCAACCAGTTTCACAACTTTATCAGTTCGCGAATATGTCAAAAATTTAATTTCTTTTTTCTCACTAATTCCTTCAGAACTTGTTAAGTTTTTCAGGCGCAACTTAGACATCGCTGTCCTTGTAAATATTTTTTAATAGCTAAACCATCACAGATCAGAAAAATTTATCCTCCTTTTTTACAAAAGAAAAAAAAATCAACCCAATTTATTGAAAATTTAACTTGAACTTCATAAAGTCCCTTCTCTTTCGTTGCGGTAACCCTACGGGGGTGGAAGAGCGAAAGAGTCGTGATTATGGATGGTGTTCGGGTCGGAGCAGAGAGGCGCAGGATTATATCGTTCGAGAAGAAAGGTGGAGTCATAGAGGAATCAGAAAGTGTCTCTAAAACCAATCCCTCTCCACTACTTCATTTCTCCTTTTCCTGTGATATATTATCACCGAATCTCCCATCCGCTCCGTGGCAGTGAGCTTCTACCCAACAGGGTTACTATATCGTGCGTTTCGCCAAAATCCCAGCCAAGAAAACATTTCTTTGTTGTGAGGATTGTTATTATTGAACATGAACTTCTTTGTTAGAAGAAACGATGCAAGGAAATGAAACATAAATTAATAAGGCTTGTAAGGTGAATATGGGGTAGAGTGAAATAGTTAAGATAACTTACCTTTTTTCAAAATGAACTAATTAAAAACATATTCAGTAAATTACCGCTCATTAGCCAGGGCTAAAGCAGAAATACATGAAATACACTGCCAGCTCAGTCATTTCCAGCCAGGACTGCAGGTTCGTGCTTATTAGCACTCATCAGCCCGGCATAGAAAAGTGACTGAGCTGGAGATGGAAAACCTCTTAAGGAAGCTAAGAGGGTCAAACAAACTGGTAGCTAAAATAGAATTAGCTCAGACCAGACGAGTGACCGAAACAATGGTTCGGTTCAACTCGAAAATTGTTGGCAAGGCATGGTATATTCAGTACATTACCGCCCATTAGCCAGGGCTAAAGCAGAAATACATGAAATACACTGCCAGCTCAGTCATTTCCAGCCGAGGACTGCAGTTTCGTGCTTATTAGCACTCATCAGCCCGGCATAGGAAAGTGACTGAACTGGAGATGGAAAATCTCTTAAGGAAGCGTATACCAGTTTGTTTGGCCCTCTTGGCTTCCTTAAGAGGTTTTCCATCTCCAGTCACTTTCCTATGCCGGGCTGATGAGTGCTAATAAGCACAAAACTGCAGTCCTTGGCTGGAAAATGACTGAGCTGGCAGTGTATTTCATGTAATAGAAAACATGTTTTGAAAATTACAGTAGATAAAGAATAATGTAGAGTAGGAATGGGAGGGGGGCACATGTGAACGCGGAGCATTTGTGAACATGATATGTTTTACTACGATAACTTCAATCAAAACTATCTTGAAAAAATCTCGAGTAATGGAAGTACCAATCCTAAAACTTTTAGAGTAATGAGACATTTTACATTTCTCTGGAGGAAGCTTCTTTGATTAAGTAGGTGTTGGATGTAATTTTATCAATGTTTTTTACTCGTGAAAATATATTTCGAACTAACAATTAAGATAAATTTAATCATTGCAAACAATTATATAAACATTCAAGTAAATTTATGGCAATATTTTATTATTTTTTTTAAAATTAAATTAAGATTTCTCTTTTTTTTTAGTTTATTCTAAGATGGGGCATCTCGAGGCACATATGAACAACTCCCATGTCCTCTCCGTAATGTTAATACTATTAATGTAACATATATTTTAAAAAATGTGTAAATATTTTTAATTATTATTTTTCTATAATCAAATTGTAAATTTATTACTTGTTATTTTTAAGAATTTATTTATTTTTTTGTTTTTATTAATTTTATTTTTTAATTCTTTTGCAACTAAATAGTTAGTCTACTGTTAATTGTTATGTAATACTTACAGGAAGTAAAAATACACAAAATGTTTTCAGTTAGTTAAAAACTGAATTTATTTTTTTTTAAATACATTATCGTACTCTGTAGTAAGAGAATAATCTTTACATTATAAATAATTTCTTATACTCTGTAATATTAGGGGCTATCCACAAATGATGTCACGCTTTGAGAGGTAGGGGGATTCGTGAAACAGTGACAGTTTGTGACAAGGGGGAAAGGGGTTAAGAAGAAGTGTGCCATCACGGTATTTTTCATAAGAACATGCTTGTGAAAAATTGTGTGACCTATGACGAAAGGGAGGGTGGTAAGGTGAGGGTGAGGTGTGACATTTTGTGGCAAAGTGGGAGGGAGGAGGTGGTTAAAAATATTGAAAAAAAGTGTGACATCATTTATGGGCAGCCCCTTATAAGTTTTTTTCGTGTCTATCCAGTGGGCTATCTAACAGGCTACGAGACGAATAACTTGGGCAGTGAGCGGATTCGGGGAAAAATATTTTCCCTATGACACAATTGCTGTACAATTTAAACTAACGCAGTACAAATTCCTCAATGTGGTTGGTATATAAGTATAAGCTTCGTAATAAAGAGCTTTTCTTCAAAATATCATGCTTGCCTGCATTTTTTTAATCGTCTTCATATATGCCCTGAAAGGGGGGGGGGGGGCACACGTGAACAATTGAAGGCATTTTTTTTTAAATACCATAAAGTAAAGAAATGGTTCTAAAAAAAATTCAAAAAACTCCGTAACACGAAGAAAAGACTATTCAATCATGGGGACATATTTGTACCGACAAATTCATTTTTTGAAAACTAAAGAAATAAAAAAAAAAACTCTTCACATGTGCCCCCGTTTCCCCTATATTATAATTAAACAGGCATTAAAATATTATTTTTCATTTTTTACTAAATTTGTTCCTTCAAAAAAGTAGCAATTCTTCATTCCATGTATTAGGGACAAAGTGAAAAAGAGAATATTTTCCAAATGAAATTGAAAAATAAATAAGTATATAAATAAAAAATAAAGTATTATTAATTTTTTCAGCAAAAAAAAAAAGAACAATATTTTTTAAAATGGTTTTGAGAAATTTAAGCAGAGTTTGTAGAATTCTTTAACAATAATTTTGTTTTCAATTGAAATTGAAACATAAATGAATTAAAAATAAAATATTAATAAAATTTTTTTCAGCAAAAAAAGTATACAATAAAAAGCATTTTTTGAAATAGTTGTGGACATTTTTGGAAGGGGGGGGAGGATTGACCCCTAAAAGCTTACCCCTTGAATACGCCCTTGAGATGAGATAAACTAGACATTATTTAACATTTAACCGATTTCTAAAAAATAAAATATGCCTCTCTCACGGAAAACAAAACCAAGTTTTTATCATATAGTATTAATATCAAATTAATTTTCTTGATTAAATTTGACGTTATGTTTCAGTAAATTTCAGTCGCTAATAACCTTTCTATTAGAACCACATTGAATTCAGCCATTTTGTCTAACCTCTAAGCGTACAATTTCTCGAGAGGCAAATTGAAAAACAAAATTTCAAAGAAATATTTCTCACAAAATACAATTTCGAATCTGAATTTAAAAAAATAATGTATAGACATATGAAGTGGCAGCATCTTTTCAAATGCAGCTAATGTCTTAGCTTTGATATTAAAAAAATTCTTTCTTGGCTTCCTTGTCAAACAAAAAAAAAAAAAAGAAAGAAAGAAAGAAAAGACAAGAAATTAAAAATTGAAAGCACATCATGAATGAATTGAAAACAATATCGTCTGCAGCTCTTTCTTTCGAGAGAAAAAAATAATAAGTTTCTCAGATTTCTTTTTTTTCCTCCAATTACAAAAAGAAACTTTTTCTTTAGATACTGAAAAAATAAAGTCGATCTAACAAACAGTTTTCATCAAAAATGAAATCGTTAGTATCTCTTTCGAGCAAAAAATAAGGTATTCCAAATCTCCTTTCATTTTCCGTTATCAAAAATGAAATAAAAAATTAAAATTTTAGATTGGAAGCATGTATAAAATAAAACATCTCAAACAATCATTATTTCACAATAAAATCATTTGAGGCAGTGAGAAGCAAAGGGATGCAAGTAGACTAATTTAAATTTCGAGTAAAACACGTTTAAAGATCAGATCCTAGGTAGGCTTTCATTCACATCTTTTTCTAAATCATGCTGTACAGCAGCACCTACCAGGGCTACTAGTACCATCTCTTGCCGCATGACAGAGGAGAGGTCCTCCTACCATTTGTATTGGCTATCTCCAAATTTTTAATTTTGCCACTTGCATCCCTTTGCTTCTCACTACCTCATATGTTAAGTCTACGAGCAATGATACTTCAATTTTTATTAATAACTTTTTTCCTATTTCCTGTAAACAAAAATAAAGAATATGTTCAGTAAATGCACAATTTTTTTTCTCTCTCTATTTTTAGTGTTAATGGTTTCCGAGGTAAAAAGTCTCCCGTAGACGATAGTGTCAAAATTATTTGAATTACTCAAAAAATGCCTCTGAATAGGCAAATAAAAAAAGAAATAAAAACATTGCACACGTTCTTTGTCAAGAGCTTTCTCCTGCAAAATTTGTTGGACTAATCCACCAGAAATTTCACGATCTATATTTTATTTAAATTTCTCTAACATTTTGCCTCAAAAGTATTTTGAAATGTTCAAAACTGAGCGAAAAAGTATTCAAATAAAAAAATATGAAATACGGGGAATGAGTTGCCCTCGCCGACATCTTTCGAACAAAAAAAAAGTTTGATAAGAACTATAACCTGAAAACTGATTATGCGGGTGGGGGTGGGGGGAGGAATTAGGGCTTTAAAGATTAAAAATTAAAAGAGTTTCAAAAAAAAAGTTTATTTTGTTTTCTTTTTTATTTTTAAAATGTATTTCAGGTATTTGTTACCTGAATGAGATACACATTCGTATGAGAAACAAATTGAGAGCAAATAAATTAGCATCATTTCTTCATTTCTTACTTTCAGCTTCGTTCATTTTTTGTACTTATTTTTCTTAAATATCCAAGCCATTCTAAGCATCGAAAACTCCAAACAGAAATAAAAGTTGGAGCTCTGAAGCGCCAAAACTGGCAACCTGGGCAATGGCATCCGAATTCTCGGAGGATACTAAAGAATAAGCGCCTACTGTCACCATGATTAAATTCCCGCATCTTCTCGTATTTCACATCCCAACGTCGCGCCTAGAGACCATTCTTAGACACCCCCTCCCCTTCCGAACAACCTTTCAGAGCCGCGCACTCCACCCCAACACATTCCCCCCACTGTAAGCCATGAGGGGAACGAAACAAGGGAACGAAAACAAGACTTTTAGAAAAGTCGCGAACATTAGGGGATTAATGCCAATGTAATTGAAATCATCATAATTGATGCGAGCAAGGCACCCGGGCTGCGTACCCCGCTCTATTTACCAGAGCCTGTCTGCTGATGTTAATGCAGATTTTTACAAAGGCGCCTCCAGTCGCTGCGAGTTAACATGACTGATAATGGGGGTTTTACCCGTGATTAATTTAATTAGTTAAGGTAATTTAGTTAAGTATAGCGGAAAGGGTTAGTCCTATTAACAGCGACAAGGTTCCCGTGATGAAAACGCTCTTTATTGAATTTTCTTCAGCCGCTGGAAGTTGCTTTCTTGGCGTTTTTGTCCTTATTCTTTTCAGATATCTATAGTGTTGCTAATTTAATTAGTAATACTTTAGTAATTACTCATGGTGAATTCGTAAGCGAACGTATTTAATTAGAATTAAGAATATTACGTCTTTTATCTTTCCTTTACATTAATACGTCTTTTCTTTACCTTGGCAGCTTCACAAACTAGTTTAGATTTATTTCTTTTCCCAGAAATTTAGCTGTCGTAAGAGGTTCAGGAAAAAATGCAACTAAGTAAAGTAGAAGCAAAAATAAAAGGGGCTTTTCTAGATACTCAGCTTTTAAAAAATGCTATGACATATCAGAGAAATATCTCGGAACTGTTGTTATCAATTGTATGACCTTCCTTAAAACTATAGTTCAGGCTGATATTTTTAATGTGCAATGCGTCAAAACAATGAAGTAAAACTATGAAACTAAATTTGCAATCATTGTGAAAAAGTTCCTTCTTTTTACTTTTTTTTTTTTTTTTAGTTCTTCGCATTATTTCTGAAATTATTTTTAATACAATATAGATTAATTTTAACGAAAATATAAGACATATAAATAAAAGACTTCTGATGTCTTCTTTGTAAATTAGTGTCTTCAATGTAGCCAATTTCAGAACAATACTAGACTTAGATGTACTAGAACTGTGATCTACATTTTTTAGTTTTAATCTTTAAATTATCTTTCTCTTTTATGTCGTGTTTCCACAGGTTTCCAGACAAAAAACTTTTTGTGACACAACTTATTTCTAAAAATCCTCTAAGAAGACTATTTTCACTTTTCATTCTCAGCTTCAATCTCTTCAAAATTGAAGTAAATCTTAAATACTGTTTTATTGTATATTGCTCTTCGCATTCTGAGTTTCCAATCCCTCAGGATTGAAGATAACCTAAAGTGCTATGTTATTGTACATTGTTCTCTAAGGAATACTCTTTGATTTTTTGACAAATTCTAATATGTGTGTTAAAGAAAACTTTAACAAGTTTTCATTAACACACTTGTTAAAGAAAAGCAAAAATTGGACCATTGTTTCTTTTTCTTATTTTTTTCTTTTTCATTAAATGCGTCTTATTTGAAAGAATTTTTGAAAGAAAATGACAACATAACTATATAATAGTTTTAGTTATAACTAATAATGAAGAATTTTCAGCTCAATCTGCGAAGTGAAAAATAGTCTCTCTAGAGAGCAATGTATAATAAAATAACATTTTAAATTGCCTTAAATCCTTTAGGGTTTGCTCCTCAGTATGAAAAGTGAAAAACAGTTTCACCTAAGAGTACTAACAATATATAGTAAAACAACATTATAGGGTTTTTTTTTTTTTTTCAATCCTGAAGGGTTTGCAGTTCAGAACAGAAAATGCAAACCAAGTTAATTTGAAATACACTAAAACAGCATTTTAAGTTGCCTTGAATCCCGAAAGATTTGTAGCTCAGAATAAGAATTACACAAATTTCAAAAGAATCCAATGACATGAAGTGGTTGAAATTGAATTGCGGGATTACATCCGACATACACAAAACCAAGTTAATAAAAATGTGTTTTTTTTTTTTTTTTTTTTTTTTTTGAGATCAATGTACAGTAAAACAACATTTTAAGCAGCATACTATCCTGAAAGGTTTTCAACTCAAGATGAAGGTGAAAAATTTTCCTCTGTGAACAATGTATAATAACACAGCACTTAAGGTTGTCTTCAATCCCAAGGGATTGGAAGCTCAGAATGAATAGCGAAAAGCAATGCACAATAAAAATATCATTTTAGATTATCTTCAATTTTGAGTCTGAAGCTGAGGATGAAGAGTGAAAATAGTCTTCTTATAGAATTTTTAGAATCGCATCACTAATTCTTCATTGAACTTCGAAAATCGATCAACTACTGTACAAGTGGAAGAAGCTTTTGATCTGGACACTATCTTAATTCGTTTAAATTTTTTTCTCACATACCCCTCCCCACTATTTCGTTTCGAAAGGTTTCCAAGCAACTTCAATGGATTCCCGTAATTTTCCTTATCACTCAACCTCCATTTCTGCAAGAAAAAAGAGAATATGCGTCAATCCTTCACATCCTCAAGAATTTCATCTCGAATTCATTTCCATCATCGCATCAAATTTGTCCTTTCAAGACGGTGATTCTTCAAAAGAAGATGAAATAAGCATGGCGCCAATCACCCCTCCCTCCCCCATTTCATCGTCGTTTAAGTATTCCCCGCCAAATGACTGGAATCCATCATTTGGCAATCTTCTATCTGCCATGTCCACACACAAACATTTGTAACACTTACCGCAGCCAGAAAAATTCGGTTCTATGGGTAATAGCACTCTACTCTTGCTATCTGTCAAAGTGACAAGCGAATAATTGAGTTCTACTCGCCGAACGAAAAGGTAATTGACGGAAAACGAAAGCCAGGGGTTACTGGACATGGCCGAGCCGCCAAATGAAGGATAATAACTGATTACGTAAATTTGTATTTTCTTTTCTTTCGTACTACGCCTAATGGATTGTCTGTCTTCCTCAAAGCTTTTGTATTATCAATTGCCTCAATTTTTAATTCCTAATTTTCAGATTACAGTGTTGCCTTCATTCAAGAATTCAGACTGTTTCTATATGAGGTTCTTTCGATATGAAAAAATATGTTAAGAAATACTTTCTGTTCGGTAACTTAAAGTATTTTTCGTCAAATGAATGAATAAATAAACGAATGAATGAATAAATAAAAAAACAATTAAATAAGAAATGAATAAATAAATTTATTTATTTATGAGAATAAATAAATGAGTTAATAAAATAGTGAATGAGTAAAAAAATAATTAAACGAATGAATAAATAAGTGAACCAATTAATGGTGAAATCTAAAGGAATTAATTTATAAATGAAACACCAAGTAATTTAATAAATAAATGAATAAGTAAGCGAGATGAGCTATTTCACTTTGCCCCGTGTGCATTTGGCAAATTGAATAAACAGAATCAAAATATGCCTCGTACTAGCCAAATGAGAATTGCACTGCAAATCTGCAAATCTCAGTTAATATGCCGCAAATTTTAATTCATAATTTGCATATTGCAGTGCTACCTTCATTAAGGAATTCAGACTGTTTCTATGTAAGCTCTATCTATATGGAAAAAAAAATCGATTATGAATATTTTCTATTCGATAACTAAAAGTATTTTTCATCAAATGAATGAATAAATGCTATGAAAAAAAAGAGATTTCGCCTATGAGAGATTTTCTTTTCGATACCTAAAAGTCTTTTTCTTCAAACGAATGGATAAATAAATGAAGAAATGAATTAATGAAAAAAGAATTAAATAAGAAATTAATAAATAAAAAATAAATTAGTTAATAAATGAGGAAATATATGAGTAAACAAAATAGTGAATGAATAAGAAAATAAGTGAACGCACTAATTAATAAATGAACCAATTAATGGTGAAATGTAAAAGAATTAATTCATAAATGAAAGGCTCAGCAATTTAATAAATGAATGGATAAGTAAACGCAATGAGCTATTTCACTTTGCCTCGCATACACTTGACAAATTGAACAGACAGAATCAAAACATGCCTCGTATTAACCAAAAATATTGCACTGCATATCAGCAGATCTCAATTAATACGCTGCAATTTTAATTTATAATTTGCAGATTACAGTGTTGCCTTCATTTAGGAATTTAGACTGTATCAATATAAAGTCCTTTCTATGTGAAAAAAAAATTATATTTCGCTTCTGAATATTTTCTATTCGATTACTAAAAGAAATTTTTCATCGAATGATGGAATAAATAAACGAATGAATGAGTAAATAAAAAAATAATTAAATAAGAAATGAATAAATAAACTAAATAATAACTATGTGAGAAGAAATATATGAGGGAATAAAATAGTGAATGAGTTAGAAAATTAGTAAACGGATGAATAAATAAGTGAGCTAATAAATGAAGAAATGCAAAGGAATTGACTAATAAGTGAAAGCCTAAGTAATTTAATAAATGGTTCGGCAAAACCGCAGAAAAATAATGCATGGCACTGGACAAGTTTTCAATACAAAACTTGAAAAGTGTACACTAATAGTTATTTAGATTGTACTTTCTAACTTGCATGATACAAAAAAAAAAACTGTTCATTTTTTTTTCTTCAAATGAGTGGAAGTTGAAAAACCTTACTTAATGTTCGTTAAGAGTTTCTTTTTAATGATAGAAAGCTTTAATTTCTATAAATAGTAGATAAACGTGGGTAAAGTAAAATAGTGGAAGAAGTGAAATTGTAAACATTTTCAGTTTTCAGTGCCACTTATCTAGCAATGTTTTTACTATTCTCTTCAGTATTAGTTGATTCCAGTGAAAAAATAAAGTGCTCTAAGGAAAATAATACAAATCATTTTCAAAATTTGGTTCCCATATTGTAAAATTTTGTGGCTACTCAAAAATGAATCTTTTTATTATAAAATGATAAAGTTTTCGCAATCAATATTTTACATATTAATTGAGATCTACTAAACTCCGGTGCATTACTTATTTGACTAATATTGGATATTTTAATTTTCATTGTTTATTCAATTTGCCAAATGCAAGCGAGGCAAAGTGAAATAGTTCATTTCGTTTACTTTTTCATTCATTTATTAAATTACTTACTCTTTCCTTTATTGATTAATTCATTTATTTACCTATTTTCTCTTATTCATTCATTCATTTACTTATTTTCTCTTATTCATTCACTTAGTTATTTTCTTATTCATTCACTCGGTTATTTTTATTCACTTTGTTATTTCTTCTAATATTTTAATTTATTCATTTTTTATTTCATTATTTGTTCATTTATTCAGTCATTCGTTTGTTTATTTATTCATTTGAAGAAAAATTCTAATAATAATAATACAGAAAATATTTCATTAGAGTTTTTTTTCTTTTCACTTTTTCAAAACGAAAATTTAGGGAGAAATTTTCGGGAACAAAATTTATTTACTTTACTTCGTGCAAAGAAGTAAAAACAATAAAATAAGAAGGAAAAATAATTTTTTCCTAAAATAAATTTAAAAAAAGTCAAGCATACAGTTATTTTACAAATTAATTGATGAATTTCTGAATATTTTCTTTTATTAGTCAAACTTTAAAGTTCTAAATTTTTTTCTGGTTTAATCTATCATCCATACTAATATTTTTGATGCGAAAGTGAATTCGTTAATATATATATTTTTTTGTTTATAATGTTTTTCCGCTTTAATTACTCTATCCATTATGATAAAATTTCATTCACACGTTGTCAGGGATGCAGAATAGAACTTAGGGTACCTTTCATTCAGAAAAAAAGTATTCCGAAGTTTTTTTCCAATTTTAAAGAAAACCATAAATTTGCGAGTAGCTCGTCAAAAAAAAAAAAAAAAAATCATATTTACATGAAATACACCGCCTGCTCAGTCAATCCAGCCGATGACTGCAGTTAAATCCCTCCAAAATCTGCACAATGCGAACTCTTCCTGAATTTCTAAAGATGAATAAAACACCCCCTAATTCTTCATTTTAAGTTGATTTCATGTTCTAAAACGAGGCTTGCCTTCATTTTTAAAGAATAGTTTGTGGTTTCTGGTCCCGGAATTGAAATTAAATAAAATTGAATTTCGTATTTGCAGCTGACGATATTTTCGTGCAAAAAAGTCAAAACAACATACATGAAGAGTCCAAAAAATGAAAAAGGAATGGTTATTTCTCTTCATAAAATATCGTCTATTTCGTAATCATAGTTGTTTGTGAAAAAATGAGTGAAAACTTTTGTTATTATTCAAAAAGAGTAATGGATGTAGTGTAGTTTTCATATTTTAGTATCATCTTCGCTTTCTGTCAGTTTTATAGCTTTAGTAACACAGTAGATTGGCAAAATTCTTATAGGTTGCTGTACATTAGTTTTAGAATTACTTTTAGCTTTTTTGAAATTTTCACATTTTAATTCATTAATATACGCTGCTGTCAACGTGGAAAGATCGAGCTTGATGCTGGTTAATGTATAAAGAAGGTTGACATTTCGGGATTTAAAAAAATCCAACCAAGTCTAAATTTAAATTTTGAATCTTAAAATTGTTCTTTTCTACACATTGATTGGAAATTTTACTTTCTTTTTGTATGATTGCTGTACATGCGTCACGACACAACTTTTATTATTGAGTTAGACTCTATTTCCCCTGTTATTTACAGGAAATTTTTTAGCGAACAAACTCTCATTAGTGACCTATAAATTTAGTGACTTAGTGTAGTATTTTTAGTGTAGGACAAGTAGTATTTTTAGGGTCTTCCCGAAACTTAATCCGATAACTCGCCAAATATAGTCTCGGATCGTCTCAGTGTGAGCCAGCACACGTGCGGTGATGCTCAGAGAAAGGCTTATCACTCTCACCCTGATTTATTTGCTGGGCCAAACGAGTGGTGTTGATGTCCGTCCACTCTCAGTGACACATCACTCTCCCTCGTTAATACATACATCAAAATGGCTACATCAAAATAATGTCAGAGAACCATTTGTTTTCCCCGCAGCCATAGGACTGAACTACGGTTGTTCTACCGAAAATAGTACAAAACCTGTCCGATACTTTTGAGTTTAACTTCCACCAATTAATTTGTTATCGATTCTCGAATTTATTTGTGTGGAGGATGTCGGATTAGTGGTTTGTAATTATATGAATAGTTTTGAAGTATTTAGAGAATTTTAACACATAATGGAGTGTAAGAGAGTGGAGTAGTAACAAAATGGACAAATAAGCCTTTGAAAAAAATTACAGAACAGACATAAAATTAAACAAAACAATTCTAAAACTTATTCTGCTTGAAATTTCCAAGGGAAAATTTTTCTACTAGGTCTTTAAAATATTACCAGATTCAATGTAAATATTTATTTTAATTTCTAAAAGGTTATAACCGAGTGGACTATGTGAACCATAGAAATGTTGGCATTTAAATAAAAATTAAACAAAACAAAAGTTTAAATGTACAAGAAGAAAAAAAAATATGTTTTCCAAGTTGTATTATTAAAATTATGCTGAAAGTTTTATTTAAGGAATACCCATTTTGACATGTATCAGTTCATTCGAATATGATAATGATTAAATAAAGTGTTTTTACATTTCGTATAGTTCATTTTTTAAGCAATATCTACAGCCCAGGACTCAAGCAGAAGTTTGAGCCAAGCGCAAGAGTTCCAATCAGTCCACGAGTAAGACACTTAAATTATTCTTGCGCTGTTTTAGTCAGTTTTGCAACTTTTTGGTTCATTTGTTCATACTACTGCGTTTATTACCAGTAAGTTTCTTGCTGTAGTAATTAGTAGTTTTGTCTTGGTCTGTAAATCAGGGGTGCCCACCCAGGGGCGGCAAATAGGGAGGGCAAGAGGGGGCGATCGCACCCCCGAATTTTTGAGCAGAATGATAAAAAATGGTTAAATTCAATTTTTGTAAATCGCACATCAATGTTCATTTTAAAACAATCTCTCTCGTTCTCAGTAATATTTGATGAAACTCGACACATTTCCTGGCACATGCAAGTGTTTTCCGTTACTTAAAAGATAATTTAGGAATTCATGAAGCATTTTCTGGCCTTTTCAGTACAGAAAAAAACTGACGAAAGACGACGGTGAGATTTAACTAAAGAAGTAATTTTCCTATATAGGCTAACTACTTCATTTTGTGTGTCCAGTGTAACGATCTGGCCAGGATCTATAAATTTTGGGCCCCCTGCAACAAAATCCGTAGGGCTTCTCCCAGAGGCCAGCAGTGTATTTGCAATGTTAATAAGCCTGAGTGCCTGTCCCCCCCCCTTTTTTTCAATTTCTTGGGCCGTTGGACCCTTTAAGGACGAGCCCCCCTCCCCCCGTCACTGAGGGATCTACAGGAACGCAGATCCGGGCCTGAAACTGGAACGATGCTTTCTACAGTATCAGAGGCCCGTGCAATTAAGTGGTATGCATGATTTTCAAAAGAAAATTGCATGGTACTTAGCATTGATTGTTACGCTTATATGGTCTTCCATAGTTTCAATAGTTAAAACTATAAAGCATTTCTCAATAATTTCAAAGGAGTGATTTGACGCCTGGCAAAATTATTGCAAAACGATTCTTTAAATGATGAGAAAGCTGGTGCCATTTAGCATGAATGGCTTCGTTTAATTTGTTTATATTGAGGAAAGTTTTTGAACAGTATTTTACTCTATCAAGACATCTTCAATCCGTTACCTTTATTTTTAGACAATTCAAGCTTCAGTTCAGTTTACAATTGAAACTGTTAATGGTTTTAGCTTGGATGTTTATTTCAACCAAGTGTGCAACTTTCCAAAAAAAAAAAAACACAATTTAGAATATGTGACAGAAATCCACATCATATGATGAAAAGTTAAACAATGATTCAATTTTTTGTATGAAATATTTGATTTAGTTTTTAATGAAATTAACCCAAGATTTGATGATGAACATTTTTCTGTATTGTTGACTTTATATTATTTGGATTGGATGTTGAAAACGAAAAATAAAATATTTCAATGAGGCAAGAAGCATTGTTTTGTTGATAGAAACTAGATTATTCAATGAGGGAAAATGAAGCTATTCACAATTTTTACAGTTGCCTGGGTGATTTTAAAGAGCAAGATCTGAAAAGTGTATTTTCGTGCATAATTTAGTTACCTCAATTAGTTTTTAACTATACCAACCAGTTCAGTTAGTCAAGAAAGATCATTTTTACGTCTCAGGAGGTTCGAGAATTATTTTCGAGGCACAATGGGTCAATTTTTTTTTTAGTTTTTTAAATTTAAATCTTTAGCCGTACTGGGGCAAAAGAGCAAGGTCCTGGGCATTGATGGATTAGTGCATGATTTCCTGTTCTTCTGAATTCCGAAAAGCATGCAATAAAAATTCACTAAAATGTAAAAACTGTAGTATCAAGGTGTTTAATATAAAATGAGTTAAAATTTTGTCAAATTTTAATTCATTTTAGAATAAGTTACCATGTTTTCAAACATTATTTTTTGTTAATATTAGTCCCGTTCTATGACTACCTCTTGTTAGCCAGTGTGTGTTTTGTACCATACTGAGATAACTTATATTTAGGAAACTCGACCCCCCAAATGAAATGCTGAAATGCCGCCCCTGTGCCCACCTTAGAGAGAGTCATGACTCAGACTGCGCCATTGAAACTTTAAGAGGGGAGGGTTAAGGGGCATTTTATCTTTTTTTTTGGGGGGGGGGGTTGCTCTCGCTCTTGGGGAAACCTTCGTGTTATGTAAGGGACTGCGCCTTTGCTCTTGGGGGGATGGATGGGCATCCCTGTGTAAATATTGCTCAGTGATATTTCTCAATTTAGTGGGATGCGGTCATAATAAGTTAACAATGGTATTAGCACCTCAAAGACCCCGCATCTTCCAATTTGTTTGGATTTCTATTGTTGCTTAGCTTAATTGCACAAGTTGCTTATTTAGTTTCCACTGAAAATAAAACACGAAGGAAAACGTTAAAGTTCAACATTTCTTTGTTGTTACCATGGAATCCAAATCGCATTTCTTCAAATGTTTCAAACACTCATTTCTGCTGATACTGCGCTTTACCCTCTCGCGGGAGTATAGCCTATACATTTGATGGTGAAGTTGCAAGCAATTATTTCCTATTTATACATTGAAACACACATCATTGAGAGCATGTATACTAAGTTATAGCAGAGAATTAAGTTTGCTGCCTTTAACACCGTCCATCCAAGTATATTTTATTCGTGTTTAGAACGCATTTAATTTCAAAACAAATCACACGACAACCTTTGCGTCATCCGTCGCCCAACCATTATCCTGATAACTTTTGTGAAACAAATCGAAAAACTTGTCTTCCAGATTACATCCAGCGCAATCCAGATTTTCGCAACAGGCTTCGAGCCATCCGCGCCGAAACCTTATTTCCTCCAAAAACATTATCCGGTAATACAAACAAATCGTGGAAGATTCTAGGTTTCATTAAAGTTGTGCAACAAAAGGGCGGAGAAGGATGAACTGCAAATAATGACATTTTTCACACCAAAGTTTCGTGTGTCTAACACGATGGTTGTCATTACCGTCTCCGAACATGATGGGAGGTTTGGATTTGAATGGACGAATCGCGTGTCGTTCGGCAAATGGTTTGATGCATATTTTGACGCCTGGAATATGATGGAGAGGCAAATCCAGCAAAAATTTGCGCGAGCTCTGGAATGAGGTGTTTTCTTTGTTCTCAGAGAAATGTGTGAGTTTCCATGTTTTGTAATTTGGAAGATTTTACACGTGAGTCGAATGTTAGAAGCAGTAATAACTTTGATATTTTTGAAGTACATGAGTTTTGTGGAGCAGCTTTAATTGTATAGAATTTTGAGAAAACTAAATTTTGCAGTTATCGTAGTTTGACCTATTTAAACACTCTTCCACCGTCCCCAGAGATGTATTCAAATATTTTTAGGCTTATGAAGATAATAGAAGAAATTCATTGACATTATTGAATGAAATTAATTTGATTCTCTTTTTCATTGGGGAGGGAATATTTTTGAATTTAAAAATCGGTATTTTTATTGGCAAGTATCCTTTTTTCAGTTTTAGAAATGTTCTATTAAATAGTAAATGATAGAGAAAATTTTCGTTTTTTTCTACAATAATTTATCCTTATTTCTACAATAGATAAACATCTCAAGTTAATATTCCTTATTTGTAATAAATTTTTGCAAATATATAAGACTTGACATAAAAATATTTCTGACAAAAACTTATTTCGTTGTAGTTTAAAATTTCAGCCTTTGAGTACAAATGAGGTAGTGAAAAGCAAAGGGATGTTCATGCCAAAATTAAAAATTTGGAGATAACCAGTAGATGATTGGAAAACCTCTTTGTTTTAGGGCAAGAAATAGTATTAGTAAATTTGGTAGTATTAGCAAGATTTAGAAAACGTTTTCAATGAAATCCTACCAAGGATGCGAATTTTAAACTCCTTCCACTTAAAACTTTAAATCGTCTACTTACATCCCTTTGCTTTTGATTGCCTTAAATTGGTTCTTATTAAAAGTATATAATGGAAAATAGTTTTTGTAATTACACTTATGTGTGGCAATAAAATAATAAAAAGCCATATTTAATGCGGGAAAACGTTATAGTTTTTTTTCTCTCTCTTTTTTACTTCTCTACAGCCACAGCAGTCCAAGACGTTAAATTAAGACATCTCACGCGAGAAATACATATTTTAAACATGCATTAGTATAACATAAGGTTACAAATTCGATGTGTCCCAAAATAGGTCTCCATTGCTCACAAAACTCATAATAAATTCAAAGGTAATCTTCTGATAAAAGTCTCTTAAATTCTTCTAGCAACTGATCAGTGATGAGGAAAGAAATAAAAAGCGAATGGGATTTTATTAAACCTATAATTTGTAATTCATTACTCGAATGGATGAGAACTAATTGAGCAGAACTAGAAACACTTTAATATAAGTGCCGACACATCCCTTGTCTACTGGCGTATCGAAGAATGCATCAGAGTTTTATCTCAGTTTGATATCTTTATTTCACATTGGTGCGGAGAATTTTGATACATTTTATATTAAAATTGCAGTGGGGGGGGGGGGTGATCGTTTTCAATATTTCTTTGTATTGCCGCGTCGTGGAATCGTCTGTAGGTGACCATAAGTTCTATGATTAATCAGTGGCATTCCTAACATGGTTATCGACCAAGTTGTTAACTTGTAGTGTCACTCCCCCTTCTCCCCCAAACAATAAAAGTATAATAATGATAATGATAATAATAATAATAATAATAATAAATTATTATTGATACATTATTATTTTTATTATAATTTAATAATAATTAGTTATTATTATTTACATAATATTAATATTATTTATGTAATAATAATTATTATCATTACTATAACATTATATGAAAACATGATATTCGTACAATTTTCAGAAAGAATTAATTTTTATTTTCGTAGTATAAAAAAAGTTTTTAATTAAAAGATAATTATAAATTACAAATGCATTTTTTGTAATACGTAACGTAGACGCATATGCAACCACTTCCTCTCCTTAATATTTGGCTCGACTTTTGTTGAAATTTGAAAGTTTAATTATCATTTAAGATATATTGTCAGAGTTATAAAGTATATTTATATTTCTTATAAAGCTTTAAATGAGCCGCCCCCCCCTCGCATACAGCTATTGCCTGGGGGGAGCCGGGATCTCGTCCCTCCCACTGCTGTGAACACACCAGTGCTTCAGTAGTGACCATCACTTCAAGATTTTAAACACATTAGTAGTAACCACAGTGAAGTATATTTTTAAACTGTGGGTCCACACTATTAATTGCCCCTCTTGAAACTCAATGAGCGTATTATAGCCCAACTCTTTCGAAATCGTCCCGATTTCTAAAAATGTCAGAATTTCCATTTGTTCAAGTTTTATCATTTTTTTTCCCCCAAACCTCAAATTTGATCCAGCACTGACTACACTAAAATCTGAAAATTTCAGTACTGGCCATCTGACATTCTCCCACCCGAAGAATTTACATTACCTATTTGAAATTCAAATTGCTAATGAATAAAATTCATACAATATGATAGTTGCATTAAGTACCAACAAAAAAAAATCACATTAGTATTGTGAATTTCTTTCTTCAAAGTATATAAAAACTTGAACTTGCCATTCATGGTGCTTTTCCTTACATACCACACTTCCTGGAGTTCTTGTTTTTAATAACATTATGCAGATTAGTAAGTCTCATTACCAAGCATGTACCCGCTCAGTTAATCAAACTAAATGCAGTACATTTTTAGTGCCCAATCTGATAGGAGCAGAAGTCAGCATAAGATATTTTTCAGATGTTTATAAATAACTTTCCAGCGATTACCCGTTTTGAGATACCAACCAGTATTTGTGAGTAATCTCAGCTCTTAAAAATTAAGTTTCATGTTCAAATTCTTTCTCTTTTTTCTTTCTTTTGTTTTAAGCAATCAAAAAATTTGCTTATTGATCTCACTCATAAAACTTTAATGCATTTTTTTTTTTTTTTTTTTGACTTCAGTATACATTTTGGGACTGAATATTAATAGTCACGTGACTTTTTCGAATTTCTTTGAATGACTAATACAAAAAAAATCACACAACCTTAATTTTTATGTCAAAAGTCATCCTAAATTCAGCCCTAAATTCTGACAAGAACTTCAATGATTTTGAAAAAATAACCAAATAATTTTAACAGAAGAAAATATACTGTATCTGGAATGGCAATAAAGCAAAAAGGTAAAACGTTGTCTATAATTTCTTTTTGCCATAAAACCGTCCAAAACTGTTGATTACGCAAAATATTTTGATATATCAGCACATTCAAGGCTTAAGAAAACTCAGTATGTTCGGCTGTTATTCCTAAATGAAATCTCAAGTTTTAACTAGAGTATGATCTTTGTTCAAAACCAATAAATTCTCGTTTCTTTGTTTTTCTAAAATACAATTAACACCATAGATGTAGTATTAACTAGATGCACAACGGGAAATCGAGTCCATAGGCAACGAGTCCGTCTAGTATTAGTATAGACGGAAAATTTGCATACTATTTCATCTTGTTCAGGAAAAGATCAGTCCAAAACAAATAATACTATTCTCTTTATACTTATTCAACAGCTTGAGTTTGGCCTCTCTCGAAAATTAAAGCAGAAAGTTTAAATTTTCAGTTTTCTTTCCAATTGAGAAGAAATTAATTATTTTGTCAACAGCAGGTTGTGCCGCTGCCGTTGGCGTACGCGTGAAAAATCCAAACTCTAGAAATAACTGCTGAACAAACTGAGATATTTTCTTAAAACTAGGATGTGTTGATAAATCGAAAATTTCTAATTTTTCTTCAGCTATTCTATATTTTTGTATGGTTAAACGGTGAAAAAGTATTATTGATGTAAGTTACTTCTGGGGGAATAGTATTGTAAATATGACATAATTTCCCATGCCATAGTTTCAAAAATGGATAATTTTTCAAAACCCATGAAGTTCTTATATAATTCTAAATTTTTTTATAGCAAAAGTGAGCACTAAAATTGCGAAGTTATTCAATGAAATCAAATACAAGCAATAGGCGGAGGTATATTTTCAAAATTGGTCCGCACATCATCCATGCCAATTCATTTTTAGTGATATAGATTGCAGAGATGGAATTTCATTGCCCACACTGAAATGGTTGGCTAACGAAATTCACTCTCTTGCCACCATTTGACTAATATCTACCAATCGCAGAGACTAGAGTCGCTACATAGATGGGCCGACACATCAGCTTAAGTTTAGCCATTTTGGATCGGATTTTTCATTATTGCGCCGCTAGGGTTACCACAGCAAAGTTTCGCATTTTGCCAAATTTTCCGAAAATAGTATTTTATTTAACAAACAGTTCACGTAAAGCCAATAATTGCTGACAGTGAACAATCACCAAACGCGATAACTCGCTAGAAAAGACAACCACTCAAACATGCGCTCCGATCCAAAATCGCAAATCTTAAACTGATGCGTCGGCTCGTATTTATAGGGACCTTAGCAGAGACTATAGATTTATGCGAGTTGAGACAGCGCGTGAAGTTAAAGCAATAAAGCAACAAGTCTTGATCGCTCAATTTCAATAATAGTGCTTTTACCAATAATAATAATAATGCTCGAGAAAAAATACTACTACTACTAATAATAATAATAATAGTAATACTCGTAATAGTAATACTACTACTAATAATAATAATGATAATCGTAATAGTACTTCTATTACTACTACTACTACTAATAATAATAATAATAATAAAACAGTAATAATAATCACATTTTAAATTTGGAAACTTAAAAAACGAGATCTTTTTCTATTTGAACTTCGAGGTTATATATATTTACATAGAAAAATGCAGGGTACAAGAAATACAGCAGAATATTGTCACTTTACGATCTACAATATTACAATAGCTGTTACAGCATACGGATATTCTTCATTGATGAAATATTACCTTGTCAACTAATAACAAGCGAATCTTTTCTTCACTATACACAGCACCGAAAGAAGGACGCAAATCTTAAATCCTTATCTCGTATTCACATTGCTCATAAATTTGTCACCCTTACTTCAGCGACGATAAAACGTTTCACCCCATCCCCGACACCATTATTATTCTATAAAGGAAGTCCCGGATGAACGGCTTGGGATCATGTTATCACCAGGATCAGGTTGCCGACATGTGATAGATTCATGCATTCAATCTCGGATCAGAAATTCATATTGGAGTGCCATTGCTTAATGACTGCCTACTTAGTTCAGCCAGGTTGGCAATACGGTGAAGGGAGGCCTTTGTTTCCTCTCAGAGGTGGTAAAATCTTTATTGCCGAATCATGTTTGATTGATTACTTTACGGTGTCTCCTCCGCTACATGACCACGCTGATAAAATCGAAAGCTTTAGAAACAATGGAACTGCGTAATTGAAGATTATTGAAAAGACGACACTCATGGAATCAATGACTGCGACTTTTATTGATGTATTCATAACGAAGATTTTCCTGAGGCAGTAACTTCAAACATCCAAACAATTGAAAAAAATAGTGAAAGCACTTGCGTGTAAATAGTTTTTCGCAAAAATGGTCATTACAGAATATAGTTATAATCTGAAATGTCTAAATATTTGTGGATAAAATTACTATAATTTAAAACAACTTGAGTACTGATGTTATATCTGAAAGAATTTTCTTTACATGTGAATAATTACGATCAAAAAAAGTTGACGTCTTTGTAGATGATGAAATAAACACTTCAGCTCCCGTGGCAAAAATCAGTTAGTAAAAAATAAAGAAGAGAAAGTTCGTCTGGAACCTTTTCTGCAAATTTCTTTCAATAGGGAAGTTTTCGATTTTTCAATTTTATTTTTATATGATAGAGTAACATGTATAAACATCATAGGTGAAAAAATTTTTGCGATACGATAAGTAGTTTTTTTTAAATTAATTTTTAAAGTTCAAGCGCCTGTGACGTCAGATGGCATAGGAAGTGATGTCATGCGCCTTCCGGTAGGGCAGAAGCCGAAGGTCACGCATTCGACTTCGAAGACGAAACGTAAAAGGTTATCTCCTCGCACTTAACTCCTCGCTTTTCTGGAATATTAAACCTCTCATCCTCTCGGAAATATTCGAATATCATCATTGTTTTTACATGAGGAAGATTATTTAGATTGTGCTTTAACGAATCCGGTCTCCATAGTGTGTTCAAAAGGATTATTGAATTTCTAAAAAATAAAAATATCAGCGCGCTCAAAATGTTCCTAGCGAAAACAAGGGATCTTCGGCGGAAGGTTGCCCATTCGCGCCCTGTGACGTAGGCTAGTGACGTTTCAGAAGCGCGCACTTTTGCGCGTGGATTTTTAAAAATTCATTAAACATCAACCATGGTGTTTTAAAATTCGGCGATGGTGAATTTTTTAGTTTTGAGGGTCAATTAACAATATCCAATAGCCAAAATATGAACATTTAATAGGTTGCAACTTCCCTATTGGGGGACTTGATTAGGTAATAATAAATACTTTTTTCAAACTATAAAAAGAAAATCTTTGGTATGTTTTGCATAACATAAAATGAGAAGAAATAACGATCAATATCTCCCAGTCCGACTGTGTATGTTTTGATGCTATTTTTAATTAAAAAAATGTATACAATGATTCAATATTTATAACTTTCCAGTTATGTATACTTCAAAGAAAGGGATAATTAAGTTATCTTTAATCACAAATCTTTCCTAAGTAAAAACACGATTGCTATATTTTATCGTATTTATTATTATTATCATCATCATTATTGGTATTGTTAAATATTTTTATTAACTATTTATTTATTTTTAGTCGCGAAATTTGTTTCGGTCATTTTTATATTTCATGTTTTAATGCCCAAAATATGTTAATTCTAAACTGAGTCATTATTTTGCTAACTTTCAAGAATACTGCCTATTTCTTTCCTCTTTCTTTTCCTATTTTAGCATTCCAATCTAACACAGTTTATCGTTGAATAAAAGTGAGCAGTTACTGCGTCGTACTCTATTACATACGTATATCGCGTATTAATGCTCATACCACGCAATATTTCGAGCCTAGTCGAACTCGACCGAAAACTCAACATAGCTTTCGCAACTGCTTGCGCCACTATTCTCGGAAGTTCTGGTAACACCAAACCAAAATAAAAAAAAACTAACCAGAAAAAAGGATAAGGATCAACTGAAAAATGGACTTTTCCGTCAATCACTCTCCTAGATTCCTTATCTATATTTCTAGTTTCCAACCAGCTTTCATTCTAAAGATTATCCTGCATCTCCAAGTTCCCTCCTCCTCATTTTTTTGTGTGAAACAAATGTTAGTTTACATGTAATATACCTACTGACCAATTATGACATTCAGCAACTGCAGTTTCGTCCATGTTAAGGACTCATAAGTATAGAATAGTGAATAACCGAGCTAGGGGTAGATGTCTTCTAGTTAAGATTTCCTTCAAACTGGTAGCTAAAATTAATTTACCACGTCTGCGAGATTCCACAATCAATGGAGCTTTTCAGCTTTTAAAATGTTAATTTATTTTCCAGCAGTTTCAAAATATTATGCCATTCTAGAGAGTGAAATTTATAATTTTGTAAATACAAAGGACTACATGCACATATACTCGACAAGTTTTTCAACAAAGAATTTTTAAGCAATAATTAATTGCTGGAGATTTTGAATTGAATGTATTATAATTTTTTTCAGAGCAATCTAAATTGCGCATGATGTAACTTTGATATAAATAAATATGTGTAAATGAGCTTCTCAATTACATCCTTATGCATTGGAAATAGATTTGAAATTATGTACTACTTTTTAATAAATCATTCGAGTTTTAAAGCAGGCATTGAACACAAATTTAATGAATAAACGAAATTTTATTCAGTGATCAGTTTAAGAAGTTAACGATACTGGTTCACAAAATGGCAAAATCTATATTTTTCAAAAACAAATACAACTGATCCGGGTGCGAATTCGGGTCTTCCTGTGTGATATTTCATCTTTAAAAAAAATAACATCAGTAACAGTGATTTGAAATAACTTCAAGTAATAAAATCCTGTGTGAAAAACTTTCTTCTCACAATAAAAATACTGCAAAAGTAGCTGATAAATATTTAAAAACCCCGTGAAGCAGAAGTGGCTATTCAAAATACCTGAAAAATCTCCACTATCAGTTTCTCACCGAAGAAAATGTTAGTGCAAAGCATTTTTAATGGCCCTCATAAAACTAAGCTTTAGCTTTTATCTTTTATTTTCACGTTAACTTTCAGAGAACTCTGGCACTGTTTAAATACATCCAAAGAACCCCCAGTAAAAACGATCAGTTTAGATTAATCAGTTGGATAGCATGAGTAGAACCATTTGGCAATTTCTTTCATGACTTCCGACGCCGATTCTCAGCAAATCTTCAGAGGATGGGATGGGATTCACCGATTTTTTAACGAAAAGAAGTTTTACTTGATATATAAATACCAGAATCCAATGATAATTTCTCCAGCAGCGCGTGTAGATAGTTGCATTAAAAATGTGCCTGAGAAAAACGATCGCCAGACATTGTTACCAGCATGTATTTAAACGATATTCGCCAAGGGTTATCGATAGAGTGTATCGCACTATCCGATTATAGGATACTGAGGGTTGGCCAACCGTGAAAGAGCCACCTTGCAACACATCCAATCTGCAGACTGTTTTCGACAAAAATAAGCGTATTGCTGTGTTTTTCTGAGCTTCCAAGCCGATTAGTCGTCAGCTCTGTGTAACTTATTCGTCAGATGTTGTTCATAATCATGGGAATCTACATAGTTTAGTTGCTCCGAAAAGATTGAATCGAAATACTGCTTTCCAAAGTGGGGATTTTTTTTTTTTTTTAGTTTGTTTGTTTTTATTTTCAATAGTTGGGGTTGGTTGAAAAGTTTGTACTAAATAGATTTCAGTGATGTCAAATTCCGTAGAAATTTATGTTCGTAAGAATGAATTATGTTGCACTTCTAAGAAAATGAGTTTTCTTCTCATGATGAAGTTGATTTGCAAACATTCAATAAAAAGGTGTTTTGTTAGTTTAAATATCGATAAGTCGCCGTATAACTTTTTTCGTCAGATGTTGTTCATAATCATGAGAATCTACATAGTTTAGTCGCTCAAAATAGATTGAATTGAAATACTACTTTCCGGTAGTAGAATTTTTTTTTTTTTTTTTTTTTTTTGTTTTATTTTCGATTTAACAGGATTGCTTGGAAAGTTTGTACTACATAGATTTTAGTGATATCAAATGCCATAGACATGTTTTTCAGTAAAAATGAATTATATTATACTTCTAAGAAAATGAGTTTTCTTCTCTTGAAGTTGATTTCTAAACAGTCAATAAAAAGGTGTTTTGTGAGTTTAAATTAGTTGTAGTGCAACTTATTCGTTAGATATTGATGAACATGAGAATCTACATAATTCAGTTACTACTTTTCAGTTAACTACTTCCTTTGCTCGTTCTCAGCTTATGTTTCCATTGTCAAGAAATGTCGCAGCGTAATAGTTAAAGATTATGGGCTATTTATAAAATAAAATAAAACAGCCTTCACAGCGCTTTCTTCATGGGAGGTTGACTAACTTGTTCAGCTTTAAGAGTTAAATAACAATTTTGCAAGTTACTATACTTCTAAAATTAGATAAGCAAACAACTGACATCACTTGTAAGATAAAAACTTCGATGAAAATAACGCACTAAATAAAACACTTCATAAATTCAAGTCATTTTCCTTTCATCTCCATTTGCTAAGTTGTTAAATTGTGAGACTTTTTACGTTATGCAAATTCGCATAAAATAGATAAATATTAACAAAAAAGCATCAAAAAATATCTCATTTTATTTCTTTGCTTGTCGTGTCATTTACTACGCAATTACTAGCTGCTTATTGTTCTTACTTGACTGTAGTTGTTGTAGTTGTCCTATCCTTCTTTAGGTCGGCGAGAAACCTTTTGGGTTCAATCGTATGCGAGATTTCTGTAGGCGAGATGGGATAGACACCACGGTGTCTTTGCACAATCCTCTTTAGACAAAAACAGCTCATAACATCTAACATCGAGCCCCTGAAATTAATTTGAAGTTTGGCAACTTAAATTCAAAATATGTTTTTCGCTATTATAATAAGAGCCATTTGCAGGAACAAGAAACCCAACGAGTAAGGTCCTCTCGCAATTCGTGATTGCAAAAAGCATAATTTGAATGCAAGACGTCAAAATTCAAATTAATGTCAGCAGATGGATGATAGATGTTGTGTGTTGAGTTTTATTTATTTATTTATTTTATTTATTTATTCATTTTTTTTTCTTATTTTTTCGTTTTTTATTTACTTATTTACTTATTTCAGTATTTATTTGTGAGCATAAACACTTTACATTTGTCGTTTCGCGGATAAAATTTGCTCACACAAAACAAAAGAGCTAATCTTCACCGTCTCTTAAACACTCACAGACGTCTCCTATCCGTTTTTTCGATGAAAAGAACGAACCCGAGAGAAGACACGTTTTTCATTTTCAACTGTTAACGATTGAGACACACACACAAAAAAAAAAAAAAAAAAAAAAACATAACCTGTTATTTTCGGACGGAGAGCACTGCTTTTTCCAGCAGTTGTCTTGTTATACGTGACGATGCAGCATTTCTCGACTAATAGGACGACGTTGGAACCGCAGGAGGCAATCCTTTAAAAAAGCTGGATCAAGCCGCAGTCTTGGCAACATCACTGACAACTCTCAGCCCTTAGCTGGCTCATAATACTTCAGCTGTTTCGGATTAACTCGGATTCTACGAACGGCTCCTTATTAGAGATGGTGTGTATACGCGACAGTTTTTTTTGCTTCAAAGAAGTTTTTTTTCAAAACAATGGCTCGTCGGCAAATGCTTTGAAATGAGAGATTATAGTAAATGTTGTGATAGGAGTTATTGGAAGGCAAAACGTATGTTTAGTTTTTCTTTTCTTAGAATGAGAGTTGGAGATATTTGTTTTTTAAAGAAGGGATCAGCGTTATGTCCTTAAAATCCCACCGAAAAGAGAACTTGAGACAAATATTTTCATTTCAAGAAAAGCAGTGATTATAGCTGTCGAGTGTCTTCCTTGATTTATAAGCTAAAACTAGTAAGCTGTTATTCAAAAGTTTTTTTTTTTTTTTGTGCATAAGCTCTTGATTAGACGGAACCTACTCACACGGTTTGAAAAAAAAAAAAAAAACCCTACACATTTAAAAAGTTTAAAAACTACGAAATTTTTTTAAAATCTGGAAAAAAATCAACTGCGCTATATGAATCCAAAACGAGACAGCATACACAGAGTGGCAAAGTCAGCAAAAATTCTTGAATACTCCAAGACAATGTAATTCGTTTTAAAACCCCAGCAATGAGAATCCTGTTACTAAATAATCACAGAAAAAAACGTTAAACAGACTTAATGGAAAGTTTCGTTCTTATGACAGTGCGCCCTTTATATCTGACAGAGTTTTATGTAATAAATTTTTCGTTCTTGTGACATTGCACCTTTTACACCTCAGATGAAAATACATTTTTCGTTCTTGTGACATTGTACTCTTTACATCTCATACACGGTTTAATGTTAGAAATTTTTTGTTCTTGTGACATTGTGCTCTTTACATCTCATACTCGGTTTAATGTCAGAAATTTTTTGGTGACATTGTGCTCTTTACATCTCATACACGGTTTAATGTTAGAAAATTTTCGTTCTTGTGACATTATAGCCTTCGCATTTCATACACAAAGTTTAAGGTAACAAATTTATCGTTCTTGCGACATTGCGCCCTTATCTCAAATGTAGAGTTTTATGTGACAAACTTTTCGTTCTTGTGACATTGTGCCCTTCATATCTCAATATAAAGAGTTTGATGTAACAGTTTTTTCGTTTTTGTGACATTGCGCCCTTTATATCTCATATACAGGGTTTTATGTAACACATTTTTCGTTCTTGTGACATTGTACTCTTTACATCTCATACTCGGTTTAATGTCAGAAATGTTTTGGTGACATTGTGCTCTTTACATCTCATACACGGTTTAATGTTAGAAAATTTTCGTTCTTGTGACATTATAGCCTTCGCATTTCATATACAAAGTTTAATGTAACAAATTTATCGTTCTTGTGACATTGAGCCCTTATCTCAAATGTAGAGTTTTATGTGACAAACTTTTCGTCCTTGTGACATTGTGCCCTTCATATCTCAATATAAAGAGTTTGATGTAACAGTTTTTTGTTTTTGTGACATTGCGCTCTTTATATCTCATATACAGGGCTTTATGTAACACATTTTCCGTTCTTGGGACACTGTGCCCTTTTCATCTTCATATAGAGTTTTAAGTAGCAAACTTTTTGCTCTACTCTTCTTTATTTTGAAGGCCATCTTTTACTTTTTATAGCCAAAATGAAAGAGAATACGTTTAGTAAATTATGAGAATAAATGAGCTTCTACGAGTTCAATAATTATACTTAAAAACAAAATTTTCTTTCACGAAGACATAAGCTTTTCTTGAACTTTGTTCAGAATTTAGATTTCTATTACTTCTAATTGCATACATTGTGTCTCAATATATTTTGAACTTGATCTTTATGTTTTATAGGCAGAATAAAAATAATTACAAGTTTAATAAATATTTCAAACAAATGAATTTAATCATTGCACTCGAAAACAATTTTTTTTTCTTTTTGCTGAAGCATTATTTTTGCCTGAACTGCATTCAGAATCTACATTTTGACTTATTTCTATTTGCATACATTGTGTCTCAATATATGTTTTTAATTTAAGTTTTTATTTGCAAAATAGAAAGAGAATGCTTTCAATAAATATTGCAAATAAAAGAGCTTCAACCAGTTTAATCACTGCATTCGAAAACAATTTTTTTTTGGCAGCATTATGTTTGCCTTTTGCATGAACTGCATTCAGAATCTACATTCCGGCTACATCTATTTGTATACATTGTGTCTTAATATAATTTTGAAATTTAACTTTTTATGCTCAAAATGAAAAGAAAATGCGTTTAGTAAATATCTCAAATAAAAGAACTTATACTAGTTGAACCGATCTACTTGAACACTTTTTTTTAACGACATCATTAGCTTTGCCTGAACTGCATTCATAATTTACATTCCGACTGTTTCTATTTGCATACATTTTGAGTCTCAATACTTTTTTTTAAAATTTTACTTTTTATTGAGCAATTACGATTGCTTATTGTTCTCACTTGACTGTTTTTGGCGTCCGTGCCTTTTTTAGCTTGGACCAGGCCTGCAGCACCACCGTCCACCGGCGGCGGCGCGGCTGGTCCTGAGCACTGTCCCCCGGAATCTACTTTCGCTGGGCGGTGACGTCCATGTCCTACACACGCATGCTCATACACAGTCACCTACGCGCGCACGCCTTTACACACATACACAAGCCTATGTGCACACTCGTAAGCCTACACACACAACTATATACACGTAAGCACCCAGGAGGAGGGACATGCTTGGGCGGGGGAGCCATTTCTAGAAACAATAACTCTAACCAGTAGAGTCTTGTCGCAACTCGTGATTGCGAAAAACATAATTTGAATTCAAAGTTTCGGAATTCAAATTAGAGTTCTTTTTTTTTTCAAAATGAAAAGAGAATGCATTTAATAAATAGTACAAATAAAAGAGTTACTTATACTAGTTTAACCGATTTGCTTCAAAACAAAGATTTCGTTTTTTTAACGACAGCATTAACTTTGCATGAACTGCATCCAGAATTTACATTCCGACTGAATTTATTTGCATACATTGTCTCTCAATATGCCTCGAAGACGATTGAAATGCGTGTTCCATCCAGCATCATTACCAGCACTCCATCAATCAAGCAGACAAATAGAATCCGCCCACACTTACAGAAAACAGCATCCTTAATTGTGCCCAAAGTACAAGCATCAATAACAGCACCCATAATCCTCCAAGAGAAGATTCCACGTTTAGTTCGAGCAGGGCTTCCTTATTTTCTATTCCAGGCGCAGGGAACAGGATATAAGAACTTTCTTCAGTTCTCTCGCCTGTGCCCTATCATGTGTCTTTTCTGAGAAGAAAGTCAACTTAGCGTGTTGTCTTTTCTCTAGGACTAAATAGTGGCAATACGTGAGGGGAATCGGGCATTGGAATGCATCGGTAATTCTTTGGCAAAATGGTGTTCTTTTTGACACGTCTGGGTGCCGGGTTTTGATGGATGGTGGGTGCAACTGAAAGGGATACGCCGTGATATGAATCGAAAGACGATTCGATAAGCACGTGGGATTACATCTTAGAATAATCATGCAGTTGCAGTCTGATTTGCAATCGTTGTTTTGTTGTTGCGAATTGTAACTGATTCGAATGGTGAAAAGAAAAAAATTTCGTAGCTTAAAAAATATGCGCATATTTAGAACAAAATAATTTTTGCCAATTAATAAACTGAAGTGGGAATCATTGCATTTATGGCATCAGAGAGTGATTTTCCTATTGGATCAAAAATGTATGAATTAGAGTACTTTTGAAATTTTATGGCTTGATAAGCATGTGGGATTTTATATGGATTTTAATTGGTTATAAAGTTGGTGTTTGATTTGCAGTATTTTTTTTCCTGCTGTGAATAAATAGTAACTGATTAATGGTCCAAAAAAGAATATTTTTCGTAACTTAAAAAATATGTACATACTTAAAACAAAATAATTTCCGTCAATTTTTAAATTAAAATATTAATAATTACATTTTTTGGTCGCAAGGAGTTGAATTCCCTTATTGAACCAAAAATATGAACTATTGAATTTTTCAAAGGTTAGAAAAACATGTGGAATTTTATACTCATCTTAGAAGGCTCATACAGTTGTTCTCCGATTTGTAAGCCATTTTGTAGTAGCTAATGTTGACTGATTTGAATGCCCAATAAGACATGTTTTTACAACGAATAAATCTGTACGTATTTAAAATTTAAATGTTAAACTAAAATAGGAGTCAACATTTTTTTTAACGGCAGAAATTGCCGTTAAAAAAAATGCGGCTATCAGATGTTTTGCTATCAGATAAGAAATATGTGATTAAAATACTATTAAAATTTTAAGATAAGAAAAAATGTGACAAAAGTTAAATTTTGCGGAGTATACCAGACAGCTCGGTTATTACAGGTATACTGCATGTAGTTCTGTCTTATCCCTGGTTTAGGGGTGGTTACTTACCTCTAAAAATTGTTCAAAATTAGTTTTACTTCGATACTGAAATTTGTGATCTAAGCAGCGTAGGCAGGATTTTCTTCTCTAGGAGGGGGGGGGCGGAGGGGGGGGGGGGGGCACGGTGCATATAAAATTCATTTCATAGATCAAAATGAATTTACTCCCATTCTCAGTTCTTATTTTCGTGAAACAAGTTTAGAGGTTAATTTTAATAATTACATTTTTTGGCGGAGCGATGGATTTTTCTAATAGATCAAAAATATGTGATTAAAGTGCTATTGAAATCTTAAGATCGCTCTCTCCAGAACTAGTCTCTTGGTGGACTTCAAGACCACACTACCGTTATTGTAAGAAGTCAGTATGAACTTGATAGGGAATCCCTATTAAAAGCAACAGTGGAAAATAAAGTCACGTACAGTATACTTTTGAAATGTTATGTTTGAAATGTTTGAAATGTTTTGAAAAGTTCAAGAAACAGATTACTTTTCCATCTCTGTTATAAAACAGATTCCGTGAAAGAAATTGTTCGTGCATAGTATTCCCATAAGATATGCGACAAAAATGCAATATTTATGACTTAAGCATCTGCCCGAGCCCAAATACTCCACACGCGAGGGGCATCAAGAACACGGAAAAATTGCCGCAAAATATCTTTTCCAACAACAACAATTTCCCAGAGTGGTTACATTGCATGAAGATCCAGAGCGGAATCGCAACCCTCGAGAAAAGTTTGCCAAAATCAAAAAACAAATCAAGCAGACTATCATGTTCTTCACATTCTCCAAAAAGCAAGGAAACCGGGTTATTTCCTCTTGTGAGATTGCCGGATCATAAGGATCGCGTGTGGTACCACGTTACCCGATGGAAACTTAGTTCTGCCTTGAAGAGGGAAGAAAATGAGGTATAATAGCTCTTCAGAGCAATTAGCATGCCTCCACAATGGCGTTCAAGTGCGTGGGACTGAGTCGGCATGGAACTTGAATTTCTCAATTCCCTGTCACGATTGATCAAATAGTATTGTGAAAGGCTCGTCCTTTCAAATGAAAGCTACGCACGAAAAAGAATCATTGAAGATACCTGTGTGAAAAATCTTGGAGAAAAAGGATAAAATGTGAAGTTTGTTTCCTTTTAGTAATCAAGGTCATGGTAGTGGACATAACTATGTGAAAAACATCGGTGCTGAAGAAAGAAAACAAGATGAGAGCGCTGAAAGATGATGGGCAGAAGAACACATTATTGCCTTTTGACAAACAACTAGGTACAATCTGTCTAGATTATATGGAATTTGCGAGTGCCCAGTTAAGACAAGTCTACCTGAATGAGGAGGAGAAGTAAAAGTTTGATGCGCGTGTTCCGCTCATTTGAATTCGACTCTGCTTAATTTAGAGGCTAACATACATCTACAAAAGCTGGAATTCCTGATAACTAATAGATGCGTCCCTTTCCGCCTGTAAACCGGATGTTCGCTTTTCCATCCAATCGGTGGTCAGACTGTAAAGATGAACAACATACTGTCAAAAATCCGAAACTAGTGAGAAGGATGTGATAGAGATTTCTTCCACATGGCAAGTTACAACTTCAACAGCACTCTCAAGAGCGACAACATTTACGGTGGTGCCCAAGTTTAGCAAGCGCTTCTTAAGTGCGAAAACTTCCGTTTTAATGCATTTTCCTATATTAAATCCGATGTAACAGTTTCAAATTAATCCTATTTTGTTTAAGAATATTACTTAGCAATGGCTTAAGTGTGAGTCGAGACTCAAAAGGGAGAAGCCTAACGAAAAAGAAGCAAAGGTTGAAAAACAAACAAATCATAAGAGCACGTATATAAGGAGGTCAAAAATTCAGGCTTTTGACCATAACACGACGTTAAAATTTCAAAATAGTTACGGTACCCACAAGACGCCTATTTTTTTTAGTCAAAATATTACTGTGAATACAAAGCAAACATATACATTCCCAGTAGAGACAGCTACTTGAACCGTACCAGTCGTACCTGCTTTTTGCTCGGAAGAGCGGAGTTGCTATCAGTCATTTAAGATGACCGTTGTTCTTCAGACGTCCACAACTTATGAGCAGTGAAGTGTTATTCGTTTTGCACGGAGCAACGGACAAAAGACCATAGCAATTTACAGGGGCACCTACTGTCCAACCACGAATTGTATGGAATTTTCAAACGTCCAGATGAGACGAATCTATCTAAATGAGGGGGAAAAGTAAAAATTTGATGCGTGTATTCCGCTCATTTGAATGAGACTCTGCTTCTGCAAAAGCTGACATCGCTAAAAATAATAAATTTGTCCATTTCCGGCTGTAAAACGGATGTTTGTCTTTCCACACAATCCGTGGTCAGACAGTACAGTCCAGAACTTGCCCTAGTGATTTTCACGTTTTCGCTCTACTGAAGAAGTTTCTGGCAGGACAGAGATTCACATGTGATGAAGAAGCCAAGAGTGCGGTCTGACGGTGTTTCCCCAGCCAGAAGAATTTACCACAGAGGGATCTCTAATGTAGTGCAGCGATGGGACAAATGTCTGAATCGGTGTGGTGACTATGTGGAGAAATAATGTAAGGTACGTAGTACACTACGTATAGTTGTAAATACCTGGATGTACCTGTTTTTGGCGAATAAAAGAATAGGCGCAAAGACTTTTTGATTTGCCCTCGTATTTAAAGAAGTGATTATTTTAAATTGTTGGGAAAATGCAACATAGTTACTCACATCAAAACTCAAAGTTTTTTTGCATCTTTTAAAGGAAATTTTCTGACGAATCAAAAACATTTTTGGAAATATGGGACACAAAAGTGAAAACTTTTAGTCGCGCTGGTTTTGGCAGGAAACAGGTAGCAAAGTTGAGTCAAAAACGGAGTTATTCCATGTCAAGTGACCTCGTCGTCCTCGACCCCACCATCTCCGATTTGAACGAAATTTTATAGTTTCAGACATGCCTGTGAAACTCACCTGTAGGGGAGATACGGGCAAGATGGGGTGGCGGGCAAGACGGGGCACCCGGTCTATTATAACCTTCTAGTCGCGCGAACACGTTCAAACTCGCACAGACGATGTGGCACCACAACGGCTTCCAGTGCACTCTCGTATGTGATTCGTGCGACACGTATTTTTTAGGTTATCGAAACAAAAGTGATTTCGCCAAGTTTTCTTCTTATTTTCTCAATTCGTTTAGTACGTGTTTAATATACAAGTAATAGTAGTGTAAATGAGATAAGAGTTTATCCGCATGCGCCGAATATTACGCTAACAGGTAAAAACTGGTTTATTTCTGTCTTGTGTGTTGTTTATTTTGTTTTCTTTTTTAAATACATCAAGACCCATGAGGGCAAGATGGGGTATGTGTTCCCCGTCTTGCCCGCTCTAAGTTTTTATTACGGTTCGAGCTTTTGTGTTGATTAATGTTAATGTATCTCTCGCTCTATATGTATGTTTGTGATTGTATATATGCATGTGGCTTGGCTGTGTAATGCATAGGCGGACTTGTTTGTTTTAGCATGGTGAAAACATACAAGAGAAAGACAAATAGAGGCGAGTGGCCGGAAGAGAGCATGGAAAAAGCTGTTAAAGCTGTTTTAGAAGAGAAAATGGGGTATATGCTAGCAGCAAAGACATTTTCAGTTCCTCAGACTACTCTAGAAAGAAAAGTAAAAAAAGCTCGGGAGAACTTGGCCCTATCTCCATCTAAAAGTATTAAAGTAAAGGTTTCATTAGGACCTAAGCAACCTGTTTTCACAGAAAAAGAAGAGGACGAGCTTTGTGGCTATATATTGGACATGGAGACTAGACTTTACGGACTTACAGCCAAAGACTTAAGAGCATTAGCGTACAATTTAGCAGTAAAAAATAATAAAGTCCATCCTTTTAACGTTCAAAAACAAGAAGCCGGCAAAGATTGGTTTCAAGGGTTTTTGAACAGACACCCAGACTTGTCAATAAGAAAACCCGAAAGCACTTCTGCTGCACGTGCTGCCGGGTTCAACAGAATAGTTGTTGATCAATTTTTTAATTTTTTGGACAATATCTATGACGAACACCATCTTACACCAGACCGCATTTATAACTGCGACGAAACTGGTGTTTCAGTTGTACCAAAGACTAAATCCAAAATTATAGCAAAACGAGGCCGAAAACAAGTAGGGGCATTAACTTCTGCAGAAAGAGGTACTACAATCACAGTAGAGATATGCTTCAGCGCCAGTGGACAATACATGCCCCCTATGATGGTGTTTCCCAGGAAGAGGATGGATCCACAGTTAATGCTTAATGCTGCCCCTGGAGCATGGGGAGTTGTTAGTGACTCAGGCTGGATGACCACGGAGTTGTTTCTTGGATGGTTTAAACAGTTTGTGAAATTTAGTGGGGCCACAGTAGATCGACCTGTTTTGCTATTATTGGATGGCCATAGCACCCATACAAAAAACATCGATTTAATAGATGAAGCTCGAGCCAATGGGGTAATTATTTTATGTTTCCCCCCACATACAACTCATCGTCTTCAGGTCGCCGATGTTGTTTATATGAGACCGTTGAGCAATTATTACGATCGGCAAATTACGACCTGGCTTCGCAGCAATCCAGGGATGGTTGTAACAATGCGGCAAGTTGCAGAAATTTTTGGAAAGGCATTCATAGAAACATCTACCATGGCAACAGCTGTAAATGGCTTCAAAAAGTGCGGAATTTGGCCTTACGATCCGACGGTCTTCTCTGAAACCGACTTTGCTCCTTCGTTGGTGACTGATATTCCGCTCACTCAAACACTGACTTCAGCGACCACAAATGTAGCAGTCACAGCACCTGCTGAGTTAGAAACGCAGCAAGTTGACGTATTACCTGTGCTGGATACCAGTGAAGCTGCTATTACTAATGCAACTACATCTCGTGCCTCACTTCTATCTACCGGGGTTGAAACAGAGGCAATTCGCAAAACCATTAATAATGTTCCTGTATCAGCTACTTTTCAGGAGACACCTACGGTGACTTCTGCTACCTCGTCGAGTCCTCAACCTGGATGTTCCACGTGGGTTGATGATACAGAAATAGACAGAAGACCAACTACTCCACAACAGTCAACATTTTCTGTTGTTAGTCCACAGCAAATATTACCCCTTCCAGCAAGTCGTAGATCTTCACGCGTGACTCGTAAACGAGAAAGAACAGCCATTATTACTGAGTCACCGTATAAAAAAGAACTGGAAGAAACGATTAAAAGAAAGCAGGTCACGGAAGAGAATAAACTAAAACGAAAAGAAATTAGACAATTAAAATTGGAGAAGACGAAAACGAAGGATAAAAAAGGAAGACCCAATAAAAGAGGAGTCATAAAAAAGAAAAAAACGATAGATAATCGCAAATCATCGGATAACAATAGTGATGCAGATATTGAAAATACCCCTTGTTTGTACTGCAGCGGTCTTTATTTAGATTCCAATGAAGGCTGGATCAAATGTTCTCTCTGTGGTACGTGGGCACATTGCTCTTGTGCTGGAGTGGATGATGAGGACGATGAAGCAACATTCTCCTGCGAATTCTGTCAGGAAAAGTAGGTGAAATGCTGTACCCCATCTTGCCCCTAGGGGTACCCCATCTTACCCGAACCAGAGGGTAAGACGGGGTGGTGGGGCTTTTTTTACTTTTATATCTCTAGAATAATAACTACGCTATGATTGTTCCTAAAATTATAAAAAAATTAAAAACTGATTACCAAAGGAAGATTTTGAAATAAATATGATTGTTTAAATGCAATGGTTTCAGTTTTATTGCCCTTTAAACGTTAGATATCCCATCTTGCCCGCATCTCCCCTACAAATTTTCAGCTTCCAAGACCCAAAACCTGAGGATCTGGGATCGAAAAAAATAAAGTGGTTCCAAAATGGCTGATCAGAAACGAACGCTTTGTGAAACGAATTTTCAATGTTTGGCTCGATCTCCCCATTGGAGGTCATTTTGGAGCCCACATTTTCTTTTCGAAGTATCCCCGATCCTCATATTTTGTGCCTTGGAAGCTGAAAATTTGCATAGGTTAGTTTCAAAGGCAGGTATGCACCTTTGTAGAACGTCCTCCAAATCGGGAATGGTTGAATGGGGACCATCAGGTCAAGTGACATGGAATAAATCTATAATGTTTAGCTTTTTGCAGCAATTTTACGCACCTTTGCTACATGTTTCCTGTCAAAGCCAGCGCGATTCAACTTAATCAATAGCGAACCTTTCTTACCTGGCTGTAATGTCTTTACGCAAAAACATTTTGGGCCTTTATACTATGACGTAGGTCTGGCATTCATGGGCTCTTGGACTATTAGAAAATACTGTACAAATCATCATTAGCTGATATGTAAGATTTTTCTTTCTTTAAAACTTGAAGTTTTTTTCCCCAACTTAGAAAACTATTTCCAAATCGGCAGACTATTTCCAAAAGAAATAGTCTGCCGATTTCTTTCTCAAGATTCTGCGACACTCTGATTCTGCTACCGGGGTATACATCTGCGGAGTCGGAGTCAGTCTGACTTTGGGGTAAAGGAGTCGACTGTTCTAAATTTTCTGGAGTCGGAGTCGGTTGTTTTCTCTCCGACTCCGCAACCCAGGTACATAAGCGACTGGTACACCCAAAAAGTGGGAAGTCAGAAGAAGAATAGGTAATTAGGGAGCGGTGCCACTGAAGCTTTTTTTTTTTTTTGTAGAATTGAGCTATAATATTGGTTTTTTAGCATTACTGATTATATGACCTCCAAAAATGTGGAATATGACATCAAACATCAGGACAGATGGCCACCGTAGACATTCTCCTTCCAAACCACAGTTCAATTCTTATGAAATAACATGAGGTAAATCCATTAATTTGGAAATTTTAGTTTTTATTTTAGCGAAATTAATCAATGCCCCCTAAAAAAATCCTTTTTCATCGATCATTAATTTGTCACTCAGAAAAGTAAGAGGCCAAGGCCCCCTTACTTTCGGAATTGAGGAAACAATGCCCCCCCCCCTCCCCCGTACGAGCTGCCTATGCTGTTATACAAAAAGCCATATTTACAGAAAGAAGCAACTCAATTTTGCCGTTATTCATTTACAGAAGACAAGAAATTCCACTATACCTCCAATCTTATAACGAAAGATAATTAAGTATTTCAGCTATAAATTCTGTTATTCCGAAGTATGAACAGCGGAAAAATAAGTAATTCAGTTATCATGCCATCCATAGAAAAATGGTTTTTGCACAAAAAACTTTTTAAATAAAACAAACTATTCGTACATCATTCATTATAGAGTACCAGTTCTGATGAACTACGTATGAAGAAATACAAGAAACGATTTGGCGAGTCCATTACAAAGTTTCCAATTGCTGGTATCTGTTCTACTATGACGCCATTTCCTCAGATGCTATTATCTATCAGAAAAACTCTATAAACGACGCTCTGATGGCTTCAGATTTCTTAATCCCTTCCAAGCTCTCACTTTCAATTTCATTCCCACAACGCCCCTTTTCAACTCTTCGCACGCAACCCTATCGCCAAACCTGCCCAATCTCACAAGATATCAGTGACAATCAATCCTTGCAGTATAACCATACACCTTGTAGCTATTACTCTGAAGTAAGAAAAAAAATAATAAAAGCGAAGTAAAATTTTAAAAAGCTATAAGGGAGGGGGAAGGGTGCTTGCGTGAGTGAGGTTGATCTCCGGATACGCAGGCAGCAACGTGTGTCGACCCGGGCTCGTCTCACGGATACGATTTCCGCTCGCCAGTATTACATCGCCAAGCGCAGACCGATGATTACCACGACATTAATATTTATCAGATTTCTGCATGCACCGATTGGCGAGAAACGGCAGATCAATGCGCCAAATGGACGCTAAACAAGTGTTCCCCCCCCCCCATGCACCTGGATGGTAGATGATCTTTGATTGCAAAACCTAATGGACTACTGTGCCAATGAAACAAAACGAGCACAAAAGCGTAAAAATTATTGCCATTGATGGCTGGAGGAATTAGATGGCTTAATATACATTGCTGTTTATTTATTTTTAATTGAATCACTACTTCTTGGAACCCAACTAACCACGCACAATTATTTCACACTCATGCAGAAAAAAAGGCGGTATACTGTCTAACCACGGATTGTATGGAAAAGCAAACATCCGGTTTACACGCGGAAATAGAAGCATCTATTAGTTTTCAGGGATGTCAGGATTTTGCAGATGTATGTTAGCCTCTAAATTAAGCAGAGTCACATTCAAATGAGCGGCATACGCGCATAAAATTTTTATTTCCCCTTATTCAGATGGAGTCGCCTTAACTGGATGTTTGCCAATTCCATACAATTCGTGGTCAAAGAGTATGTACCTATGCACCCACTCAGAAACTTCTGCTTTCACCTCTCGCTTTAAAGTATTTTTGACTTTACAAAAATTTGCGATGTTTTTTCAATAATAGATAGTGGTGAATTGGTATTATGTATGTTAAGAGAAAAAACTAAAATAGCTCAAGTTCAGTTTAGAAAAAAAGAAAAAGACTTCGGTTCTCCGCTACCACTCGGCTCGAGATAGCTGGCCTATGTAAATGGTCCTTTCTTGATTTCTGTAAACAGTTTTTTTTTTAACCCCCGACACACAAAAGAAGGGGGTTATAAGTTTGGCGTGTGTGTGTGTGTGTGTGGCACTCTAGCGCCTGAACGAATCGACCGATTTTGAAGAAAAAAAATGTTCGAATGGAGTTCATCGAGATTGTTCTTAACTATAGGTTGAGTCTTCGGATGACATTAACTAACGAAGATTTTAATTAAAAACCTCTAAAAGTTTTTTCGCGATTTTTGCAGTGAAAACTTATTTCAAATTTAAAAAAATTAGTACCAAAATAAAGGGTATTTTTTTCTGCGTCTGATAAAGTGTGTTTGGAACTTCCATGTTATATATAATTCGAATAATAACGCTTTCTTAAAAGCAAATTTTAAGTACAGCTAAGCTTTTATCAACTCGACTTAACCGAATTCATTGTTGGCCGACAAGGAAATCAAAAGCAATGATTTAAAAAAATTTATCTGTTTCTAGTTTCTGCTTGTTAACAAAAAAAAATACTTGTAATTGATTTTAAAAGTGTAACGCTTTTAAGAGGATTTTCAGTTTTCTCTCTTAATTCTACATTTACGACTTAGTTGGGGCTTTTATTTAATTTAAAATTTTTTTAGTTATTCTTTTGCTGTAATGTTTTGTGAATTAACTTTGTGTTTTATGTGATACGCCATATCATAACATTTAATCCAAGTACTATGACACATATGTACTATAATGTATTCTATCAAGAATTATGATAGATGAAAGTCACAGTGCATCACTACCAGTTCCAAAGATAAACATATCAATCTAAAACAAACTTTCAACGAATAGTTGCAAATTCATTGAAAATATATTACGTATTTATGTTAGCTATAATTTAAATGCAAATATTCCCTAGTTTAATGACGATTAACCAATAAATTACCTAATAATTTGCATAGAATTAACTTTTATGAAGAATGCCGCTCTTAAATACCGCTTTTCTGCCGCGCTGCGAACCAATGCCGGAAAAGTAGTTTTACAGAGATTGTCAACTCAAGTCCTGCCGTTAACATGGAACCAACTTGATGAAATTTCGCCAACTATCGCCAAATGATCACTTCCACTTGCATTCTATTTGATTACTCCCATTTTACAACAAAAAATTACCTTAATCTCGCCAAAAGAAATTTAACCTCAAAAACGTTCTACGAACCCAGCTAATACAAAATTTTATAATTGAAGAGCATAAAGCTAGATTTAAGTTACTACTATTAAACTAGAAAATCGCCCGTCAAGGTATGACGGCTGAAAATTGCTTCTACATTTGAGGAAGTCATTGCCTGTTTGGTGATATTTTGATAGTTGAAATTGTAACCCTAATTCCAGTGAATTAACCGTAAACTCCAGCCTAGTAGGTAGCGTTCATTGTTGACCATTTCATTGTTTCTTCATTCCCATGAAATGACACGGTCTTACCAGTAAAACAGTTAAGCGACCGGATCGAGTTCAGCCTTGTCACAATGAAGCCTTTCCCTGCATGTCAAACATTACCAAAACATATTATCAAATTATCATGCCGTAGCCAAACTTGGCCGCGAGTTACTTGATCATTGGCCATTATATATATGAGCATAACTCTTATAAATAAACTTAAAATGAACGAAATATTTAACTGTGAAAACAGAAGAAGAAATCGAAGTGAATAATAAAACAGTATAAAACTGAAACTAGAATCAAGCACCTTATCTGGCAATATTTTAACTTCTTTTTTATTTTAGTTAAAAAATACTTACAGCCGGTCTTAAGATCCCGCAAGCCATTTTCGAAATTTGATACTGATATTAGAGCATTTTGTGATTTATCAAAAACAAGCAGTACCTGCACAGCGATGCCTGTGCTAAAAATTTAAAGAAAATCCGATGAATTAAAGAAAAACAAATTACATTAAAATTACATTTGGCAGTAGCTTTCAAATGTAAAAATCTCCATAATTCATCGCCAAATAGCTTTCTAATTAAAAAGATAATCAATTAACACACGCACAATGAATTTAAAATAAAGTAATGATAGTAAAATATTCATAAGCAACAAAGGCAACTTCCTTCAAAATGTTTAAAAAGAAAGATTTTGAAAGATTGTCTGGAAAATGGATCTAGTGTTATAGTTGAAAATTCTCTGGAAAGTGGACCTAGTGTTATAGCAATTTCTCGAAAGAGAAGCCTTGAAAATTGGCTCAATTAGAATCGCTTATATCTCCTCTTCTAATTAATTGAGAAAAATGGAACAAACATCATCTTGTTTGGGAAGGAAAACCCTTTCCAACGATATATAATGTTTGGGGGTGGGGGGGAATTTTTACCCCCTAATTAGCCGAAATTTAGCTCAATTAGTTAATTAGAAAAAAACTAATTCGAAATTTAGAATTTCGGCTTCGAGGTGCACGAGCCCGGGGTACGTTCGAATTTTGTGCAAAGTTTCAGGTCTGTAGGTGCTATCGGGTCTTCTGGCCATAGGGTACAAACAAAGAAACACTGTCACCTTTATATATATAGATAACTTTTTTTTTTTTTTACTAAAAAAGATCAAGTTTTGTTATTAACATTTGAAATATTAATTGAGAACTACTGATATTCACCGCAGAATTTATTTATATAATATTAAACATGTTTTATTTTAAATGTGTAGTTAATTTGTGAAGTGCATGAATGGCAAAATCAAATAGTTTATTTCATACATTTAATCGGGCATAACATAACTTAATCATTAATTAACACTTGTTCGTTTTCGGACTTTGTAAACCATTTTTCTTTTTGCACTCATGAAGGGTTTGCTTTTATAACCTCGAAATAGCTGTTTACAGAGTTTTTTAACTCATTTTAAACCCTTTTATTTGTACAAGCATACGCGTTGTCGTAATTTTTTCTCATTTCTTGTACAAAGTTTCTGATTTTGTTTGCATTAACTAACTCATTTACATAGTCACCGATTAAGTCATTCATTAATTAATTCTTCCACGCGCTTTCATTTATTTACCAGTCATTCTTCATTTACTTATTTATTCAGTAATTATTGGCTTCCTTTGCTTATTTTTTTATTCATTCATAGAAACATATTCCTAAGATCAAATAGAAATGTTTTTCATTGGAAAAATATTTTAATTATTACTTCGACCCGTGTATGGGTTAAAGCCTGCCCCACTATCCAAACTAATACCAGAACACAGTAAATAAAACAATAAAAAGGAAAAAAAAAGAAAAAAAAACATGTTTCATATTTGAAAACGAAAGTAATAACCGAAAAGAAAAATCTTAAAAGTAATAATACTAAAAGTTTTTACTGTGTGACAATTCATTTCTTTTCATGTACTGAGCATGATAAAAATGTAAACTTGCTTTGAAAATATCGTCATAGATGTTTTGCGAAAAAAAAAAATTGAAAAAACTTTGATTGAGAAGTTTAGCATTTGCAATATAAGCAAGTTATTAAAACATCCTCATAGAGTATATAATAGCCAACTCACTGATCGAGTAACGCTCCTGACGTCACCAACAATAAAACTCGCCACGGCATGATAATTTGATAATATTTTTTTGATAATGTTTGGCATGTATGAAAATGGAAATTTTGAAAAGACTGAACTGGATCCAATCACTTAATTGTTTTACTGGTAAGATTGTGCCATTTCAGGGGAATGAAGAAACGAAAAAGTGGACAACAATGAACGCTATCTACTGGAGTTTAGGGTTAATCCACTGGAGTTAGGGCTAAAATTTCAACTATCAAAATATCACCAAGCAGGCCATTGCTTATTTTAAATGTAGAAGCAATTTTCACCCGTCATATCTTGACGGGCGATATTCTAGTTAGTAATAATGAGAATAATTTATCAAAATAGAAGTACATCCATGGCTCTCTAGTTCGAGCTGCTATCTTCAGTCGCAATCGCAAAAATGCAATCGGTTTTTTTTTTTCTGTTGGCATGAGAACAGCTGCGATTCTCTGCCAATTATGGCAGCCAGTCTTTTTAATCCCCTCCCAAGATGAATCGCGCAGTTGACGTGGTAAAGATCTATCGCTAATTTGCCATGATCTCCCTCTCAGCACGCAACTGATACCGGTGTCATTGTCTGGTAGGAACGTCAAGGTACGAAGGACAGGGTGGACACGCGTTTCTGACCATCTCAGCACTTACCCACTGTATCGCTGCTTATCATCAATTGTATTACTGCTGTTGTATCTCTCATTTCCCCCCCCCCCTTTCTTTCTTGGAGATAGAGCTTGGCCAGACACGCAAAGGTGGACCAGACTTTTGTTGTCTATTCCGGAAGCAGAGGAAAGTCCGTAGTGCGCAAGATCAAATGTACTTCTTGTGCCTACAAGTTGGACAAGATTTCTGATGTCGATAAGCGTTATGAATCTATTTGCTTAATATGCTTATTTGTTAATCTTCTTTAAAGTACTTGTGAGCGACGTCACGTGCCATAAAGGATTTACATATTGGATTAATTTTTTTCCCCTGCAACCTTGTGGAATCTTTCCCAGCGAATTCTTGTTTCCTTGTGAAACTAAGACAAAAAAAAAAAAAAACCTTAACGGGAAACTTTTACTCAATTACATTGCCAATAAAGCTTTAAATATTATTAAGTTTTAGACAACTTTTTTTTTTAATGATCCGGATATTGTAATAGAACCAATTCGAATAACCTTGTGGGAACCTCACTCAGCTATCCAATTGATTAATTTTACACTTGTGCTGGTCGCAAAAATTGCACTTACTCTAAACGTGTTGAAGATGCGTTGCTTGCAGATTTTTTGGCACAATTTACTGTTTTTACTGTTTGAATGGTATATTCTTGTGCTATGAAACTCAATAAAGTCTACCGAACTTGTGGGAAAAAAACTTATTTGTTCATTAGCATTTAGTTTTGGAAGCAGTATCATGCTTTCAGTGGTAAGGGATGAAAATCACAGCGCTACAATAATTTGTAATTATTATGCAAGAAATGTTTCAAGAAAATATTCAGATCAGGGCCAAGATCAAGAGTTGGTCACTCAAAAAGTTTGATCAAAAGGTGCAGGAAAAAAATTTTCTCGAAAAAAGAATATTTTTACAAAAATCGATCACTGAGTGACCGGTCAGCCAGAGTGTGTAAGGAGCACAAAGCAGGGAGGGCATTCAAAGAGGAAATTTTGTGCAGAATTTCTACACTGTTAGAAAATTGCTAAAGATGGATGGAAATAGCAGCGTCAGTAACCACAAATGGAAGGCAAGGAAATATCGAAATTGGCTTAAGTTCGGGACACAATAAGACGTTTTGTGAGTATGCAAATTTTAAACTCACAACTTTGCTGGTCACGTGATATTGCTGATAAGCGATATAAAGGATTAGGCGCTTGATGACCATTGTTGTTCAAAAGCAAAGTTTGACGGGAAAGAATCAATTGACGAGCTTGCAATTTTCGATATGTCTTTCCGACATCCCTTAGATGATTTTATGGGTGGCCACATCGAAAAAGTGAAGAAAAATTTAGATGTTACCAGGGAGTTCAACGTCAGCCACAGCGTTGATTCTAGAGTTTGGAAATCCTTTCAAGCAAAAGGAATATGTAGCAAATGTCATAAGGGAGGTCGTGTACGCAATTCGACGTCAGCAGAAGATTGGTACTTAGTGCTAGCAACGAAAAGGAACTAGCGCAACACAGCTACTAAGGTAGCAAAGCAGTTTCCTGTTGCTATTAGAAAGCAAATAGTCCGGAAAACTGTAGCCAGGCGTTTGAATGTAGTAAGTCTATGCGCCCGTCAGCTTGTTACATCCCGTTATCTACAAGTCAGTGTTTCACTCGTTTGTAATGATGTCTTCAGCATCGCATTTGGAGAGAAGTCGACTGGGCTTATGTACTATTCTCAGATGAAAGCAGATTCAGTCTGTCGTCTAATTGTGGACGACAACTAACCTTGCATGACAGTGGTGTAACATACAAGCCGGCAAACATAAAAGAAAAGTACTAGTATCTTACAAGTTGTGTCATGGTATGGGTACGTTCATGATCAATGGCCGTACGTCTCTCGTGTGCTTCCAAACAAGACTATGACGGCTAGGAATACATAATGTTGTTCTACTGCCTCATGTTCACATGTTCTGTGGTGCTGTGGGCGATAAATTCGTTTTCATGGATGGCAACATAACATGTCATTAACAATCGCCGTCCCGGAGTGTTTAGCTCACTCAAAATATTCAATCCATCGGATAGCCAGCACGTTCAATAGGTCTGAATCATATTGAAAGTGTTTGGGATGCTTTGGGGAGCAGTCTTGCTGGTCTACAACTCCCTCCAATAAGCAAGGACAACCTTATCCGTGACTGACTGAAGAATGGGATCAACTACCCCAACAGCTGCTGGATAATGTTATGTAAGCATCACATGACGTGTGGAAGCTTGCATCATTGTCCATGGTAGCCATATCCTATATTGACATCTTACACCGAAACGCTCGGGGCGATAATTACAATCATTTACTTTTACGTATTCAGCCCAAAATGACCGTTTCGTCCTTTGAACATTTTTTAACGCCTTCTAGATTTTTGAGAATAATAAATTATCGTCATTGCAATGTTCTATAGTTCTGGCATTAGTGTATTTCACTTGGCATCGAATTACACTTACTTTTTTACGCGCTACATAACCCATTGGAATCCGTCCTTAGCAATTGTCCACCAGTGTATAAGTATCTTCGAATTAAAAAAGTAACTTTGCTGAAATTCTGCAAAGTTTCTACAGATTGCTCTAATTAAAAGTAAATCTAAAGTTCCAGCAAATGACGCTTAGTCGGCTCAAAACTCGACGTATTCGCAACAAAACGAATTATGTGATGCTAACACAAAATCGCTAATACTTCAAGTTATAGCAACAGCATATCCGTGCGAAAGTGTTGATTTTTAAGCTAAATGAGTATTTTTTTGTGGAAACTTTGGATTTACTTCTAATTTGAAAAAATCTGCCGAATGTTAATAAAATTACTTCTATAATTTGAAGATATTGGTAAAAAATCTGCAGAATACTATTTCGTTTTGACATTTTGTGCCCCTTGCGTACACACTCGACGTTAAATCCCGGTTATCATAAATTTGCCACTTCAACTGCGCTTGCGCGTGAACTTAGCTGATTTCAAAAATCTTGCTAAAATTAATTACAAACCTTTTAAATTTGTTAATAAAGATGAAATAGCAACAGATATAAGAATTAGAAATCACAAAGCTTTCTCTGATTTAATTTTTAGGTCTCTATAAAGAATGAGTTAAGAGTCTTAATTATTAATGGGTTCGGAGTCTGATTTTTCTATCAAACAAAGGTCCTTTTCAGTTCCAAATTTTTAACCTCAGAAGATCGTACTCGAATTGCAGCATCACTTCCAATACAAAGCCGAACCCTAAACCTAAATACAAATGTATAATAGTAAGCTGTTTACGCCTAACGTAAAATATCCGCAAAAGACGGATATCTGTACTCATATTCCAATCATTTTTGAAGTACATAACGTGCTTTACGTTTACGTTAAATAAATATTTCTAAACCAATAAATATTGAAGGGTCATTTTCTCTTTACATTATAAAGATTATCAGTTATTCTTACCCGTAGTTTCATATAATATATCACGAAATCGCTGTGAAAATATTCTAATCGCATTCATTAATTTGTTGGGACTCGAGCTCAGCCTAAATATAAACAAGCAACACAAAATCTTAAAACAGAAAGCCCAAGCGCAGTTGAAATGGCAAATTTATGATAACCGGGATTTAACGTCTAGTTGCGTACACTGGCAGACCAGTCGTTTAATGATCAGCTGTGTGAGCGCTCTTTTCTCAGCAAAATTTTGCTCGTGCCTTATGATCAACAAATATCTTATTTGTTATTTCACACTCCCCCCGTACCTACCACAATTTGTGGTTCAACCAGTTGGATGGGACCCTGAAGACAGTTGTGTTTTTTTATCCAGACCAGAAGCCGAACAATCCCTGGTACACCACCCCCAGAGGTATCGTTTCACTAGGAAGACTTTCGACCACGAGCATATTTACACGTTCCCCAGAATGAAGACGGTGGATCTTCGACCGGCTAGGATCGAACAACGAACTCTCCGGTCACAAGTCCGATGCCTTACCGATCATACCACCACGGCCCCATCTTATTCGTTACTAGCAACCTATGGCGGCTTGGTAGTTCACTTTTTTGCACATTTCGCCTTTATGCTGTTCACTATTCTACGCCAATATTGCCTCCTCCGGTGACTGCTCAGGTAAATTTGGCAGAGGTGCGTAATTATTCTATCAATAGGCAGAAAACAAATTTAACGCAATGTGATGAACTGAAACTCGGGCTATACCTTCATTTAGATTTCTTACTTTTGGTTAAGTAACCTAAATTCTTAAACGAGAAAGCTGATAAAACTATCCATTGAAACTTTAATTACCTCTATTACTTTGAAATGAAAACATTTTTTCCTCCCTTTCTTTCCACATCAAAGTCTATTATTTTTATCACAAAAGGTGCCGTAAAAGCTTCTCATCTCGAAGTTCCATCGCAAAAGAAAAAAAAAAGACACGACAAAAGAGAAAACTTCCAGAAACAAAAATACTTGAAATGCAAAAACGCCAAAGTGTTTTAAGGGGGGGGGGGGGTAGCAATGAAATCACAGAGCTGTCACGTATAGACACTTTATCTCTCGGCCTTATCTCCGAGAGGCAGTAAAATATCATCTAGTGTTTCAAGGTCTTTTAGCCGATGATAGTATCAGCATAGCACCTTCACAAACAATCGGGGATATCTCTGCAAACAATCGGGCTGGCGATTTCCTGTCCACTCTTCGCAGGGTTGCCAAGAAAGAAATAATTTGAGGCTTCATTTTTGTCCGAAGAACTGATGGTGATGAGGATAATACATAACGTAGTGTCTCTTTGTCCGGGTGACTGGCGAGCTCCCGGTGTTGCAAACGGGCTGTGACGAAAGGGATAATGTTTGAGAGGGAAGAATGGAATTGAATCATTCGGGATGGAAATTGAGGAATTATTTTATATATCCTTCTGTACTTCGTTCATGTAGATTAGAGTTTCAGCTCCACAGCATCACTTAGTTTCCATGAAGACGAAGGTAGTATCTAGGGTACGATCTCTTTTTTCCCTTTTTGTTGGTTTTTTGTAACACTTTTGCGTACTAGTTGGACAAAGTCATCTACCAGGGGCGGATACAGAAAACCATTTTAGGGGGTGTCATGCATAAGAATGACCCCCCCCCCCATGAACGAACTTACGGTTTTTGGGTACGTAAAATTTCTGAAACTGCTTGGGGGTCAATAAAAAGCACCAAATCGGTCAGGAATAAGGCGCCTCTAATTGGGATAAACGTTGCAAATTGATTTCACAAGCAATGAAATGAAGTAGTAGTTCAAATATTTAGTTTCAAAATAATTAATGAATAGAAAGTATGCGGTAATCGTTTACATTTTATGCACAATGTGGACAGATACTATTGTCGATGGCTTCGGGGGGGGGGGGGACATGACACCCATGACCCTCCCTCCCCATGTATCTATTGTGCGATGAGGTTTTATCAATGAAGCTATCGCACCGATGACTAATTTAATTAGTGCATTTTTAGTTGCAGAGTGTAACCGGAGTCATTTTCAGAAAACAATACCTGTATTTGAAATTATGACTTTATTTCCTCCTTGGTGATATTATACAGTGGTATCCTAGGCGAGCTATTTACATATGAAAAATGATATTGCAAAATAAGTTCTCTCGAAGCATAGATAGTTTAGTAAAACAGGCAAAACCATTATTTGTAAATTTGCATTATGACAAATGAAGAATCATTTATGCAATCGTAGTTTTAGTTATTTAAACTTAAGGTTTGCAGATAAAGTTTACAGTTATAAAATGCCTATTCGAGAGCATGGCGGCTAGCTGCCGACCTAACTGACTATGAAACTAAAATACGGCACCTTAACAGGGAGAGAGAGAGCAACTGAGCTACAAAAGCAACATATATAGTCAGCCAGAGTCATTTGCACGTGAAATGCGCATTTTCCGATCTTAGAACGGCGGCCAATCAAATGGATAAGGAATTTCGTCATTTCATGATGTAAGGCACGCACGTGTCTAAGATCGGGAAATACGTTACATACATTGAAATTAGCATTTGTGACTTTGCAATATAAAAGAAAATGGGGATTTAATTAATGCCAAATATATCAAAATAAACGTGAATTATTGATAATATTATTTGGAATTCCCAACAGTATCCGCCACTGCCATCGACTGGATTTCGTTATAGCCTTAGGGGTTGATCAGTAATGATGTCACAATTTTTGAGTCCCCTCCCCCTTTCGTCACTGAGTGCCACACCTTACCCTCTCCCTTTTTCGTCACATGTCACGTTGTTTTCGTAAACATAGGGTAATGACCCCAGTAATTGGCACTTTAAGAGTTTGTCCTTAAACTTACATCTGTTTTCATTACTTGGAAAAGAAATATTCACTTGAAAATATTTTTGTATTAAAGAATGCACATCTGTACATCTATTTAGTTCACCAAAATCAAAAATATTTGCATCGATGCTTTTCTAAATATATATATATATATATATATATATATATATATATATATATATATATATATATATATATATATATATATATATATATATATATATATATATATATATATATATATATATATATATATATATATAAGTATGTTACCGAAATCACCAGTAATTGGCACCTGATACCCCAGTGTATAACACCTTGTGATCCAGTAACTGGCACATGTTAATTGAACTGGAAAATCACCTTATTTTTCACTTTTTGATTACAAACAAGTTTTATCATCATAAGAAACATAATTAATGTTGATTTAAAGTAGGTAATTTTACATAAATTAATGCTAAATCACACATATTGACGTTGAAAAAGTATTTTAGAGAAATAAAAATCAATTTGGAGTGTTGCATGGAAAAAAATATCGAGATTATTGTTGTTTCATTAGTCGGTATGCAGTTTTGATAATACGAATTATAATTATTTCCACAGAAAAAGGAACATTGACCAGATGCTTCTAAGGAACCATAAAAAATGAACCGTTCTCTACAGTCGCAATATCTGACTGATAGCCAAACATTTATTTGTGTGTGTGCTTTTTCTTTGTTTGTTTGTTTGTTTCTCTTAAAAAATTAACAGTGTAACTAAAAGATTTAAATCAATAGTAGAACCCATATCATATAGTTGCTGCAAAAGTATCAGAAATCAAACTAGTGACATGTTGTACAACACATTAGTGTTTATAGGCACATGTGCCAATTACTGGAGACTAGCAAAAATGAAGCACCACTAAATGGCATCCATCATTATTTCAAAAATCCAAAAAGGAGGCAAAAATACATTTCTACGCACTCAAAGTTAACACTTTTAACTAAACAAAACTTTTGACAACGAAATTTTAAAATATATTTTAAGTCAGATTTTAATGGATTGATGCACATGCTTCCCTTGAGCCAGAGAAGAAGCTTTTGCAACAAAAATGCCTGATTTGACACAAGACGCAATTGTTCCTCTTTCCTATGCACTCCTACCATTTAGTAACATTAACTGAAGTTATAATCTCTAAAGTAAATGTACATTCAGTTGGTATATAGCCTTCTACTTTCAAAAGATTGGATACGAGTTTTATTTTAGGACATTTTTGTTGGAAGTGCCAATCACTGGTGACCTGCCAATTACTGGGGGTGTTACCCTATGTTTGCAAAAAAAAAAAAAAGAGCGGTTTCGGTGTATCACTTTTTTGTAACCCATTCCCTCTCCTTTGCCACGAACGCACAATTTCGCGAGCCTGTTAAATTTACTGACAGAACTAACTTTAAAATTACTATTATTTTCATCAACTTTTGACAATAATCAAACAAGAAGTTCTTTCTAGAACTAGATGAGCCTACTTTCCCGTATACCCATACTACTTTCTAGTACCTGATCAATATTCTCAAAAATAGCTAAAATCGCAAATTTTTTCAAACATATTTTAAAAATACTTCAAGCTGATTTCTAGGAATAAAATAATCCCCACTCATTTAAAAAAATCTTATGCGTAAAAAAAAAAAAAAAAAAAAAAAAGCAGCAGCAACTTTTAAACAAAGCAGCTAATACACTTTTTTCCATTAAAAAAAATCTTCAACAGCTTTCAAAACGAGAAAATAATAATTAAAATTAATCAGCTCATTAAAATAAATACATCATATCAAAAAAAAATCGTTTCTTTTCCCCTGTTGCCAAAAAACATTTTTTTAATGAATTAATGCACTTACCAAAACAACAACAAAAAAAAAACAATAAAATGTCAACTTAAAGAAATAATTTTCTTTGTCAAAAAAAAAAAAAATCGTCTGCGCATATCTTTATGTAGAAACATAAATGACTTCGAGTTTATTCGCCAAAAACTGAGTACCTAAATTGAAACTTTAGCGTAAAAATAAAAACAAGTCATATCAACAATAATTATTTCACAATTAAAACCAAAGCTGCGGAGTCGGAGTCAATCTCATTTTGAGATAAAGGAGTCGGAGTCGAATATTTAAGAATCGGAGTCAGTCATTTGTCCACCGTGTGTAAATTTTTGCCAAAACTACGAAGTCAGAGTCAAAGTCGGGGAGTCGGAGTCCGATTAATTGTCGGGCACAGGAGTCGGAGTCGGAGTCAAGTGCCCCTAAATTCTCGGAGTCGAAGTCTGGAGTTTGACGTCAAGAGTTATTTCCAACAAAATTTGTTTGAAGTAAATCCGCCTTCAAGTACGGAATCTTCATTGACTTTCAATTTCCCCGTAGGCACTATTGTTAAGGGATTTGAACTGTTCAAAATTAAACGGAAAATTGTTCAAATCAAAAAGATATTTTATATACAAGTTTTTCATCAAAAACTTTTTCCTACAAAGCTTGTTTGAAGCAAATTCGCCTCACAGTTCGGAATTGCTTTGAATTTCCCCGTAGGCGCTAATGTTAAGTTTTTTTGAACTGTTCAAAATTGAACAAAAAATAGTTCAAATCAAAAAGTGAAATATGGGAATGAGGTGTCCTCGCCGAGATCTTTCGAACAAAAAAAAGTTTGTTTGAATCGGACTATTCATTCAAAAGTTATTAGGGGGGGACAGACAGACAGACCGACAGACAGACCGACAGACAGACAGACCGACAGACAGACAGACCGACAGACATTTTTCCCCATCTCAATACCCTACTTTCCAATTTTTAATTTTTCAATATTTATTTAATTATTTTATTTATTTTTGACTTTTTTTTGTTTTTCACGATATTTTTAAGATGCATTAAGCCTTCTTTCATGCTTTTTTCTTCTTTTTCTGACTTTTACTGGGAAAGTAGGCTAAAAATGGAAATTTTTAAATTTGCTAATTAAAATTACTTATCATAGTTTATAGCAACAATTTAAAAACAACTACGTCATTTCCATCACTCAAAAAGCTTGCAGATCAAAATTTTAAAGTCCTCGCATGAAAAGTTTCTCTTCAAAAACTTTGCAATAAGCAAAAAAAACGACGAAGTGAAACGTTTTTACGGATGATAACTATTTACCATACATTGTTTCAAAAAAATCAACTAAATAACCATTGAAAACTTCTTTGAGCAAACAAATTTTCACTGAAGAATTCCACCAACGTTTCCGCTTCAAGAGTTAAAGTTCCAAGAAGATTCCAAATATTTGGAACTTTCATTGACAGCAATCCAGGACTAACTTCTCCCATTTCGAGGGTTTATCTTGATGGCATGACAGCAATAGGTATGTATGTATACCTTGTACACACATCCTGACGAGCCATTTTGCACTTCTCCAGACTTCACGCACCACAAAACCTGGAGGACTTCTTTCCGAGAAAGCTGTCGACGCCGTTTCGGTTTCCAAGACGTAAGTGACATATTTATCGAACTTCGATTACGGATCGTTGGACATATCCGAGGGGGTTGCCTGCATTGCAAGGTGGTTACTCTCTCGTTCGCCAAGGGTGGAGATAGATGACTGCTTTCGTTGGTGACTAATTTGCTTTTTTGTCTTCGGTGAATAGATATCACTTATTGCAATAATTGAAGATCTCGGTGCAAGAAGAAACAGGTCACTTTTTTTTTTTTTTAAACTTTCAGGAGGTGAAAAAAAAAATATTCTTTAAAGGATTTTTTTTTTCTTTTTGTATTCAATATTGTGTTGGAATCCGTTCCTATGAAACTGATTTAAATGAAATTTTAATAAAACATAATGTTACCGCGTAGGTAACATTATGTTTTATGCGCCCCGAACTTAGATCTCGAGCTTAAAGGCTGATTTGCTTCAAACTTCATCGTAAAAAGCTCTTTGGCACCAAAAAATTGAAAAAATGGTGCAGATTCTGAATGTATTCTCAACTTTTGGTTTCAAGAAATAAAAAAGAAGTTAAGGAAAAAAATTGAAATACCATATTTCGTAGACTTAACGCATGTCAACATTGACGCATGTCAGAGATAAATATGACTGAGTGAAAATAAAATGAATTCAAAGCGCAAATATTTTTACCAGGGCTGTTCAGTGAGAAAACTACCTACTCCAGACACCGGGTCCTAGAATTTTATGACATTCAACTTCGACTCCTTTACCCCAAAATCACTTTGACTCCAACTCTGATTCCTCAGCCTTGGCAGAAATAGACTCGGAGGGAAATTGACCGACTCCGACGCATTGAATTTTAAAGCAACCTCAAGACTAGGGTGGTTCAAAAAAACTTTTTTCAGCTAGAGTCCAGGAAACCCCCAATTTTTTTTTTTTTTTTGCTTACTAATAGTATTATGCTGTAAAAGTTTTAGCTTCTTACTCAATTTTTAAGAGCATGCTCAATGACCCCTCAATTTAACATTAGCCGTACCATAGAAAATGTCAGAAGTTTAGAAACATTTCGTTTCCATAGCTGTTTTTTTTTTTTTTTTTTTGTAAATAATTATTTTATTGCAGTGTATATGCATATTACTCGTGTATATTATGTGTAGCATTTTTTCCCCGTTCAATGTATTTCTACCCCCCCCCCCTCTCTATACTTATGAAGTTTAGGGGAGGGGGTTGAGCACTCTCTTTCAGTTGAAACAGGAAGCCAAAACTCTTCCAGTATATTACTATACACAAGTATAAAAATATTGAGGGGTGTCCTGTTATCTAGGAGAAAACTTTTTCTTACATGTATGTTTGAACCACTCTACTAAAAAAAAATAATAAATTCCGATGCAACTTTTTTTTATCCAGAAAAGCTGCAAACGATTTTTTATATTAAAATGTATTTATCTTAATGAGCTTTTAATTTTTTTGAGCAATCACGATTGCTTATTGTTCTCATTTGACCGTTTTTGGTGTCCGTGCCTTTTTCAACTTGGACCAGAAGCCAAGCAGCACCACCGCCCACCGTCCTCTGCTGGCGGCGCGGCGCGGCTGCTCCGGTTTTGAGCTATCCGCTTCTCCTGGTCGGAGGCGTCCATGTCCTACACACACGCACATTCACACACATACACACATACACGACTTCACACACAAACACTCACACATGCCTACGTGCATATACACAGGTCTACGCACACACACATCTATGCACACGTAACCGCCCAGGAGGAGAGGCTGGCTTGGGGGGGGGGGGACAGGAGCCGTTTCTAGAAACAATAACTCCAATGAGTAGGGTCTTGTCTCAGTTCGTGATTGCGAAAAACATAATTTAAATTCAAAATTTCAGAATTTAAATTAATTTTCTTTTTATTTATTTCCTTTTTTTTTTTTTTTTTTGAAACGATTAAAGGAACGTTTTACGGGGAAAATATATTAGCTGTTTTGCTTAGAAGGTGCTATTACTTTATTTGATCGTTTATTTATTTTTTACGTATCTATTTCATCAGGTGAGGGAGGAATATTTTGTTTTTGAAAATCAGCTTAATATATTGAAAAGTATGTTTGACATAATATTCAGTCTTAAATCATAAAGAGAATATTGATCAGATACTAAAAAATCGATGTTGGTATACTGTAGTGGGTAGATATAGGATATTAGCCGCAAATTTTTCATTTATCATTTTATTTACATTTCCGTTTTCTATTGTACGTTAGCATTACTATACAATCTTGCTTATTTGGTTTCTGCTGAAAAAAAATCAAAAAAAAAAAAAAATATATATATATATATATATAATGGGGTTGTTTCCTTCAGTCAAAAGTTACTTTTAGTCACTGAAACTGATCGAATAAGCAAAAAAAAAAAAAAAACATGAAGCGAGGAAAAAAAAATTTTCCAACGCTTATTTTTTAATTAATTTTTTTACATGTCCGATTTTGAAAATAAGGCGTGGTCTTTATGACGTCACAAATAATGTACTTTGGCGCATTTGTCTATCGCGTTTCTAAGTTATGATAATCAAGAAGAGCAAATGAAATATTGCGCTCTACGCTTGCTATCAACCATATTGTTGCCAGTATCGTTGAGTAAAAATGCGAATTAAATATTGCGCTCTGTGCTAATGGCATTAGTGAATGGCATTTCATCCTTTGTGATGTCATGTACAGAAGCGTAAACAATGAAATTGCACCGTTAAAAATATTTGTTTAAAAATATTAAACTTCGTCAAATTATTTGAAAAATGGTTAAATCTTATGTTTTTAAGCATGCTCTTTCACAAAAAAAAAAAAATGCTATTAAAATTTCGAAAACGACGGAAGACTCGTTTAGTTCTGAACGAAATTTCGTGTTTAGTATTTGGTATTTTCCATGTATTAAAATCATTTGAATTGAGCTTGAAGACTTGCTTACTTTCTATATTAGCGAAAACAGAAACATATTGTTTATGTCATCGCCATATTTGCTCCTCATACTTTAATTTTACATTTTAATCGAAGTTTTGTTGTATTTATGGAAGTGATATTTTGTCTATTATCGTACATTGACGGATTATACGCAATATAATTGTTGGATTATTTTATAATTCAATGGAACTCTTAACGCTGTGTTATTCAGTTATCTTAATGGAACTTCTCATGTAATTTAATGGCTTGTTTTTTTAAGATGACGGATTGTTTTGATATTTATTGGATTAATTTGCTAGATTTGGTAGATTATTTTTCATGTTAATGAAATTTAAAGTTTCCTTAAAGGCTCTTTTTTTATGTTTATTAAAATGTCGAAATAATGAATAGTGTGGTCAAACACATAATTTCGATGTAACTCTGACATATCTTTGCAACAATATATAAAATAAAAAAATAACTTAATTCTAAAATGTGCCAAGTGTAGTACCTATAACGGAAAAGTGCCTTTTAATTAAATAATGAAGGACGAAGATAGCTAATGTAGCATAATTTTAAGCATTGAAAACAAAAGTAAAATATTACATGAAGCCGAAATATTTAACATAAATACAATGCACAAGTACAGTGTACTTTTATACCAATCATGTGCGTACACACTAGGGTGGTTCAAAACAACTTTTTACTTTTACAAACTAGTATGTTGTGGCCATCACGAAACTTTCTTCTATATCTATCTTATAATTTTGATCCCTCCCCATGCTTAACGAGGAAGCAATATTCCCAGCGAAAACAAAATTACACATGCCAAAACATGATGACCATCCCAATTCCTGATTTATCTCAAAAGCAAAGCAAAGAATGAAAATTGAAAATTATTTTAAAAGCCTTGCTTAAAATAATTACAAACATTTATCTGTTAACAGACACAAGATGGCAACAGTTAAAAATTTTAAATCATTGAGATAATATTTCGGATTATTTCCATGCAATTAAAAGCACGAGCTGAACGCAGACGACAGTCTGTTACGATTTATCTTTCTTATTGTTGCAATTAAAAAGCTATTTTTATTCACACAAATAAAAAAAAAAATCAGCCCCCCATGGAGCGATTGGCGCCAAAATTGAACCAACGCCTGTTTACATATGGATTCATATTTATTACAAATTTCATCCAGAACGTAGCATTACTTCTTGAGATATGGCACTCACAATGGAAAAAAAGAACGTTCGATTGCGCCACCCCCTTTTTAGCTGTTGACACCAAAATAAAATCATTTCTTATACCCTCTAAGGGCTACATGTCGATAAATTTTTGTTTGATTACGTTCATTATTTATTGAAATACAGCAGTCATAATTGACGGCAAAAAACGTTCTATAGCTCAACCCCCGTTTGAGCAATTGGCACCAAAATTGAATCAGGATCTGTACCTGTTAGGGACAACATATGGACCAAATTTTGTCTGATTCTGCCAGTTACTTCCTGGGGAATAGCAGTCACGCAAAACTCAGAAAACGTCCCATTGCTCCACCCCCCTTGGAGGAATTCGCGCCAAAAACCAATGGGCACAAGTTCACATAGGGACACATATGTGTACCAAATTTCGTTCGATTTCAAGCGGTAGTTTTTGCTGTAGAGCGGCCACAAAAAACTGGTCACACACAGACGTGACACACATACACACACACATACACACAGACAGACAGACATTTTCCAAAAATAGTCGAAATGGACTCAGCGCACCTCAAAACGTTCGAATCCGTCAAAATTCGAAATTCGAAAATTTGCACGAATCCAATACTTTCTTCTATATATTAGATATAGAAGAAAGTAAAAAGGAAGGATTGTATTCGCGAAAAAACTTTTACTCAAAAATCGACCTTAATTTCCATTTTACTCACCCCCGAATGAATACTGAGTTTTTTTTTTTTTTTTTCGACACGACCACACGTGCATAAGTTGCCTAAGAACGTATGGACAAGCGAAATATCCCTTTTGTCGATTCCCGAGTTAATTACAACGAGTTTTCTCGTGACATCTGTATGTACGTATGTATGTATGTGCGTATGTATGTCGCATAACTTAAGAACGGTATGTCCTAGAAAGTTGAAATTTGGTGCGTAGACTCCTAGTGGGGTCTAGTTGTGCACCTCCCTTTTTGGTTGCATTCGGATGTTTCTAAAGGGGGTCTTTTGCACCTTTTTTGGGGGAAATCATTGTCAATGTCGATGCAAACTCAAGTAGTGTTATAATTTGGCTGACATTTGGCGATGTATCACCCGTCTTTTAGTCACAAAGTTTTGTCGCCAAATTGGAGACAAATTTGGCGATTTCTTTTTTTTTTTTATCTAGTTTCAATTTGGCCACTGTTGGTGATATTTAGAGAGTTAACTATTGAATCACATCATAAAATTTCAATAATGGGTTAATAACATTAAATTGGTGTGAAAGGAAGTCATGTGATGCACACATAGCTCGTTTTTAGCAAGAGTCCAGAACACTCCCTTTTTTTTAGACTTATTAAAAGTACTTATTACGCTGTAAAACTTTTAGCTTGTTACTTAAATTTTAAGAGGGTGCTCAATGGCCCCTTAATTTAACATTATCCTTACTATAGAAAATACCGCAAGTTTAGAAACATTTAATTTCCTCAGATGTTTTTTTCTAAATAATTATTTTATTGCTATGTATATGCATACTAGTGTATATTAAAATGTGCAGAATTGTTTTTTTTTTTCAGTTCACTGCATTTTTTAACCCACTTTTTTAACTTGAAGTTTGGGGGAGTGGGTAGATCACCCTCTTTCAGCTGGAATAGGAAGCTAAAATTCTTCCAGTATATTACTATCCACAAGTGTAAAAATATTGCGGAATGTCCCGTTATATAGCAGATTTTTTTTTTTTTACATGTATATTTGAACCACCCCAGTACACACACATTCAAGGTGTCTGCTTGTGAAAAATGTCGCCAATCTACGTCGCCAAAAAGGGAATGAGCATTTCTCCAAATAAAAGTTCAAACTGCGTAAAGCGGTGAGCAAATATTTGATGACCGTAGCTGCTATTCATTGAGTTGGCAATTACCTCGACGGTGAGGAGGGTTTGGCAGCTCTCTCAGACCCCTCTTTGTTGATTTCACGAGTCAAGTGGTCAGCCAGTGATCACAGAACTGGCGACGTGTCAATCAAATTCTACGATGCGAACGTTTTACGGCAGAACACATGCACTCGTTGAATCAATAAATAAAATTCGGGCTATTTTTTCTCCCTCTGGCGAAAATATAGGTAGAGCATTTCCGTCTCCTTATATAAGGTATACCTATAGTATAATTTACAGTCCGCGTGCATTTTCTGTTCAGGATAAAAAAAAAAATAACGTAAAGTATTTTGCTGTTGTATAGCTTTCGTTGTGTTTTGTGAATTATCGTGCGAAATTATTAAATGGTTGTAATCTGTTATACTTATCTTGGGATAGTTCTGCCAGTGCAGGTTGATGGGCACTGGGTACTATGGAAACTACGCACTTCCTGCCATTTCAAACAGTCAATAGTTTCTGAAAACTACTAATGTCAAAAAAAAGCAGATGAAGAAGAAAGGCTAACTATTCAATAATAGCCAAATCAAACCTCAAATCCAAATTACCACATATGATATCACTCTCTAGGGTCCCCCGGATCTACCACTATTTATGGTTTTACCGGTTGAATGGGGCCTTAAAGATAGTTTTTTTTTTTAATCCAGACCAGAAACCGAACAATCCCTGGGCCATAGGTATTGATTCATTCGGAGAACTTTGTGACCACGACATATTTAACGTGACCAGTCACCATTAACGGACACAGATGATCTTCGACAGGCTGGCCCGTGACCCTTCCGTTAAGAGTCCGACGCCTTATTTATCAGGTCATCACGGCTTCTTAATTACCACTGAAGGAGAAATTACTCCTGCTCTATAACTTCTAGCAAATATTATTCTCCTGCTCTATAGGATAACTACCAAGTAATTACTCACATGTTCTATGTCAAATCGATTCCAATATTACTCTCCTGATCGATGGATACTACCAGTAGAGTAGAAAAGTAATATTTGATCTGTGATGATAATCATTAATTACCAATTTTCGTTAAGTTTTGAATACGGTTGCTTAATCCTTTCAAAATGCTTCTTTTATGATTTTAATATTCAAAGTTCCAACTTTGAGCTAAAATACAACCAGAACAGGACTACGAAAATCGAAACCGATTGAAGATTTCGATAATATTGAGACTCCTGTCAATTTTTCAACTGTTACTGAGTAAGTATTTTTATCCACCAAAGACCGTACAAATATGTTTCTGCCTTGCCTATGTAGCAAAATTAAGTCAATTATTGCTCAAAATTTGGCAACCGCTGTGAAATCTCAATCATCGAAATCCTCTGGAAACCACTCACGTACCACATGTGGTGAACGACGGGAAGTTTTATTTAGTAAACAAACTTATGAAAACGAATTTCTACGAAAAGAAAAAAAAAGCAATGGTTTGCATAAAATGTCACATCTTACTTATCATAGCCATTATACTTTTTTCTATTTATCATTCTCTTCAGGTGATTCTTTCCTTTTATTTTGTGATAAAGGATGATGACGTGATAAAAGATGAAATGTCGAATGGCTTTTGTGAAAATAGAAACTATGTTTATTAAAATGATTTTAAGAACTTATACTCAAAACATTATATCAGTGGATTGCATACAGCAATGGATTGATATGTTTCATAAAGTTTCTATAGCAAGTTTTTGCGCAAAACTGTAAAATGTTTGAAACTGACGACGGGGTTCCGGTAACGTGGTCGCTTGGCGCGATTGGCGGCAAATAATAGCATAGGAAGATTAGTTTGACTTTTGATATTTTAATAGAACAATTGGAATGGCAGTGGTGAGAAGATTTTTGAAAACTTGACACAACTACGTTACCGCAACCCTGTCTCATAGCGACGTTACAGATACAAATTGCCTCAATCAATGGAAACGGTACTACGGGTACACTGGCATTTGGCCATTTGTTTACTTGCTATTGTGACGAAAGCACAAACACAACGTTTATTTTATCGGTATGTTTGTTCATCATTTTCTTTTTCAATGGAACTTTTAATGGCTTTTTAATGACTTGATATCTTTATTTGACGAATTATTTTACATTTTAGTGGAGTTTTTAATGTTGTTAAATTTAGTTGATTGATTTTTTTTCTTTCATTTTAATGAAAGTTTTAGTGTTTAAAAGCTTGTTTTAATGAAAAGTATTTTAAAACGACAAAATAATTTGTGATATCACTGGATAAGTAGTTTTCAAGTTACTTTGTTGGTGGTAAATATTAGGTTGTCATCCAGTTGCAGATTGTCACCAACTACACTGTTAAAAGCCATCTGCTTAGAAATGAAAACATTTTTTCTTCTCATTTTTTTTTTTTTTTTTTCAAGCAGTTTTGACTTAGAAATTATTAAATGTCAAGTTTAAATTCAAGTAAGCAGACCATCTCAAAAATAACACATGCGCGCAAAGGAAAGCGGGAGTTCAATTTTCTCCGTTCATTGTACGAATACAAGAAAATATTAGCATTTTGCACTTTGGACCAGGAACGCAGTGTAACGTTTCGGGATTTCAATGGTTTTATCCACTTCCTGGAAAAATCAAGTATCATTAACAAAACGTTTTCTGAATTGCTACAAGTTGCACAATGCAGACTTCTCACTGTTGTGAAAAATATTTTTAGCTCCCAGTTTAAAGATTAACTGAGCGTATTTATAAAGTGTATCGGCTTCAGTTCGATTACGACCCGTCCAGGCTGTTTAAGCTGCCAAAGGGAGCGAATAAGTCTATGGACTCCTTAGCTTTGCAAGAATTACAGATGCGCAAAATACCATGCTCACGAATGGTACAACATGTGCTTATTTTTGAGATATTCGTATTCTCAAACCAATTAGACATGTTCTCGACAAACGTCTCAAAAATAAGCACATGTTGCACCATTCGAGAGTAGAGCGGTATTTAAAAAAACGAGAACATGGTGAATCGTTTTTGAGAGGAGGATGTATTTCAAAAGTAAGAACTCTAACTTTTTAATTCTAAGCCAAATTGTCTCGGAGCCATTTTAAGTAAGTGATGTTCTCAAAAAAAGGCGATTTTGTCTCAATTCTAAGAAACCTGTGTAACAGTGTGGAAAATTTTGCTTTAAATTGCAATAAATATATTATTTCGCCAATGTAGCTCTATTTTACACTTGACAGACTAACAGAAAACTTACAACTCTTCTAGCTATTTACACAAACCCTACATTTGTACGAAATTACTCAAACAAAGAACGGGGCAGAGGATTTTTCTGTCCAATAACATCGAGAAATGTAACTAAGAGAGGTACAACATACTGTCATAATGCTTCAATCAATCATAAAGTAATCAAAATTCAACCCAATGTTCTTTAACACTCTCTTACACTAAGTTCTTAACAGCAGTCTAGAAAATTCAAAAGAAGTCTTCATATCATATCGGAATGGGTACTTTTCCGTTAAAAGTACGTCACCGTTAAAGGTGCGTCACCGTAAAGGTGCATCACAAAGAAAAATTATTAATCAGTATGGCAAACTAAAAATTTCGTAGTTGGCGACATTCAACAACTTCAATTTCTAAATTTTATGGTTGCCGTATACTTGTAATTTCGGCATTCGCTTTAAGCAAGTTTTCTAATGTCGACATGCCAAGTGAAGTACCTTTAACCGAAAAGTACCTGGGAATGTTGTACAAGCCTTTTCTGCTGTAATGATAATGTCGCCAAAAAAAGAAAAAAAAAAGGCTGCCGAGCTTACGGACAATTTTAAAACCAAATTCCTTGCAAGTTGAAAATAAATAAATTCTGTAAAAGTTGTTTTTTTGCCAAGGTAGAGTCGATGCAGGGAAAAACCCTGTACACGCTCTGACAGCGTTAGCTTTTTTGTCACCCGCAGACCTGTAAGAAGCTTTTGAAAAAAAAATTCGCAGACAAGTGATGCTTCCCCCCCCCCCCTCTCCTTCTTTTCCTTTTTTTTTGGAAAAAAATGGGGGGATTTGCATTGAGGACCGTAAAAAGAATTTTTTACGGACAAGTGAGGTTTATCCCTTTTTTCTAAATTTTTACTTTTTTATGTATTTTTTTTTCTTTTTTTACTTCTTTATTTATTTATTTATTTTTTTTATTTATTTATTTTTTTTTTTTTTGCAAATCGAAAAAAAGAAGCTTTGAACTTGGAGACCGTTAACTTGTGAAAACATTTTGCGAACGAATCGGTTTCCCCCCCCCCCCCTCTTTACAAAATAATAATAATAATGAATTAATTGATAAATATTTAAATTGAACTTTATTAGACATTAAAGAAGTCTTTTAAAAATTTTATGATGAGAATAAGATAAGTAAGAACGATTAGGTGTAGGATATTATTATTAACTAGAAAATCGCCAGTCAAGGTATGTCGAGTGAAAATTGCTTCTACATTTGAACGAAGCCATTGCCTGTTTGGTGATATTTTGATACTTGGAATTGAAGCCCTAACTCCAATGGATTAAACCTAAACTCCAGTAGGTAGCGTTCATTGTTTACCATTCATTCATTTCTTCATTTTCCTGAAATGACAGTTTTACCAGAAAAATAGTTAAGCTACCGGATCGAGTTCAGCCTTGTCCCCATAAAGGCTTTCCTTGCATGTTAAACCTTACCAAAATATATTATCAAATTATCATGCCGTGGCGTGAGTTTCATTGATGAAACTCGCGGGTTACTTGATCATTGGCTATTGTTTACATGAGGATAACTTTTTTTTTTTTGAGTTAGGGAACTTTTTTAAAGTGAGCGAGCTACAATCTCTGTGGACCGGTCTTTTTTTTTTTTTTTTTTTTTTATGCGGGTGCCGGTCCACCGGACCATTGGTAGAGAATCGTTGCGCTATAATATTGAGCTTAGAAAGCGCCCGACGCATTATAGTTATTTACAGATGAAGATACAGTGGACGCTGCTAAATTGAATCAATGGTTAATTGAATCAGCCGCTTTAATGAATCAAATTACCAAAAACAGTACAAAATCCATCTTTATTGAATCAGCCGCTTTATGGAATCAAAACTGCTTTGAACAAAGGTGATTCATATAAGCAGTGGTCACTGTACATGAAAACATTGTGAAAGCTCTTAAGCCACTCTAGCCCTTTGCTTAAAATGAACTAAAACTTTTTCTGAACCAATTGAGTCTGTCACTCTTTAGGGGTAAACTATGAGAGTCAGTGAAAGAGGTGAAGAGAATTTTTATGCAATCGTTACAGAACTTTTCAATAATTCTGCGGAAATCACAAACAAGATAATCTTTAATGATTCAGTAACTCAACTACTGTTGAAGTACAAGCAGACAAACTCATCCTTTTAATTATACTTTAATTTTTTCCCTCCGGACACTCAAGCAGAAAATAACTCATAAATAAGAGCATCATTTCTCTTCAGACAGGATCGACATCAGCATCATGACATTCTATTATAAATAACGACATTACACCACGAACAAGAATAATAAAACAACCAAAATGCAAAGAAAAGGACAGAAAACGTCCTTAAATATCTCCAGACACCACGATCACCTTAAAACCAACGGAGCAAGACCATTGCGACAAGTCTCAATTCCTGAAGAGGCGACATCCTCCATGCTCAACCACCTAAGCGTTTCTTTTCCCTAGAGATCATTTCTGCTGCTCAGCCCCTCTCTCCACCCTCTCCTGTTCCATCGAATGCAGTAAGGATGAATTACGTTAACACCGGGACCTTGTTTTCCTGTGGTTTGCAACAACAACCCTTCCTCCGGTTAATGGGTCTTCTTGCCACTGATTTCTCTGCTGAGGGTCCTACCGATTTCCCGTGATCATTCGTCAAGGAACGCTTCAGAACGTTGTTTCGCTTCTGCTTCAAATACCCCGTCATCACCCCCCCCCCCTCATATCCCACACGTTTTGGGATGTTTTCTGATTAATCGGTTCAGTTACACCAAGAAATCGTAAACATATCTCGTGCAGGTATTATGACCTCTTAAATTCTTGCTTCTTTGCGGATAGTGATGCTTTTTGCCATTCTGCTTCAAAACATGAAGTGTGGCTTTTGACGATTTCCATGTTTGGAATTAGTAGTTTCATGGCCGGGCTAAAATGATACTAGTCATTGGCGGCGTACGAGGGGTGGAGGGAGGGGGCAACTACCCCTTCATTTTCAGAAGTAAAGGGGCTTTGCCCCTCCATTTTTCTTAGTTGAAAATTAACGATGGATCAAAAAATTATAAGATTCATCGAGTCACTTTTTTAAGAATGAAGAACTGACTTAATAAGCGTAGGTTTTACATTTTTCTTAAATTATTTCGTAAAAAGTAAAATGGAGCTGTAACGTGGAGGAAAGGATTCTGCTGTGGCCATTCATCCCAATTTTTGAGATCGATTCCCTAATTTTTTTAAAGGTCATTTAATCAATAGTAACGTTAAACTTCAATTCATAAAAAAATTCAGCTGTTGGAGCAATACCCTCCTACCCTGCCCCCTCCCCTAGCGCCTGTTTCGATCCCCATTTTTGGGGGGCACCATCTTCCTATGATACTAGAAAAAAATGCAGTTTGGGTTAAGAATTAAGCATTGAATTGGGATCATCTTTTATTCCTCTATTAAGGGCACCAGTTGCGCAAAAATGTGCTAAAATATATTAGCCACTAGGAGAGCACAAAAATGATCCACTATCCTGAACTGCTACTGTGGTCAGAATTATAAGGATGCACAGAAAAATGCACAGTAAAAAAATATTTCTGAAATATTCAGTGAAATTTATACACAAAATGCCTTTTTATGCTAGAAATCATTGTGGAATGCAGAACATTTGAAAATACAAAGTATAAAGGTTTTACCATGATTTAAAAAACTGTTCTTGCTAAAACTGGACAAAATTATAAGGACAACGAGCGTCTAGCCTTGAAAAACCCTAGTAATCAGTAATATCCCCCCTTTTTTGTCAATCACTTTTATCAGTCTTGATGTCATGGATGTTGAAGAACGTTCTTGGAAACTTTTATCCTGGCTTTTTAGATGAAGAGAATGAGTTCCTGCTTGCTTCGATGTTGAATGCCATTTTTTCATACTTCAGGTGCCAGAATACCTCAAAAAGCTTCCATTAAACTTACTTAGAGCCTTTTGTCCGTCCAGTGCAGTAGTTTCCCGAAATAAGCATCGAGCAATGATTTTGATTTTTGAGAAACATGGCATTAGATATTATCATTGTCCTGCTGGAGCAAATCGTTTAAACTCGTAATTAACGGTGGTTTTGTTTTTAAAAAATATTGCTCAGTACATCAACATTACTCTCAGAATTCAACATGCCGTGCACAAGAAATATTGGAGTAGTTTCCGTCCGTTGCGAAACTTCCTCAGACCATTACTGAGTCTTCTTCAAATGTACTCTTTGAGATTTATTTTTTCCTTCACAGAGATCGTACCAGAAGTAGCAAAAATCATCTAGTCCATCTTAATCAAACTGTTTCTCGCCAGAAAAAGTTACATTATCTCACTTTTTACCCATAACAACGTATTTTTGACACGCTCAACCGTTGGTCTCTTATGAATTTTTAAAGAGTCTGCCATGACAATAGTTTCACATAATGAAACTTTTTCTCTTTTCGTAAAACATGTTGAACAGTTCGAGAACTAGTAAGGAAAACTCAGGGCAAAGATGCCTTCACGCAGAATTCAAGACAAAAACGAAAAAAAAAGTACTTTGAAACTAAAACGAATTGAAAGTTTTTAATATCAATGCATATTAAACCACCTCTGATAACCTCAAGAACAGTATCGAGACGAACAGTAAACGAGAAAGGAAAGGTCAATCGTCATATTCAGAGCAACTAATAATTCTTTTTTTTTTTTTTTTTTTTTTTTTTGTCACTTATGGGCAATATTTGTGCATATATGTGCAACACATGATTATATTCTAAACCCGATTACCCGATGTCACATTATAAGGGCGCCGGAGTGTTTAGAAGGGAAACCACGACCTTAACAGTCAACAATCCACTTTTTTACTTCCTTTTACAAAAAAGGAAGTATTGTATTCGCGAAAAAGTTTTCACTCAAAAATGGACCTTAATTTCCATTTTGCTCACCCCCGAATGAATGTTGAGTTTTTTTTTTTTTTTTTCCGACTCGACCACATGTGGATAAGTGCCTAAGAACGTATAGACACGCGAAATGTCCATTTTGACGATTCCCGAGTTAGTTACAACGAGTTTTCTCGTGACGTCTGTATGTACGTATGCATGTATGTGCGGATATGCGTATGTGCGTATGTATGTCGCATAACTCAAGAACGGTATGTCCTAGAAAGTTGAAATTTGGTACGTAGACTCCTAGTAGAGTCTAGTTGTGCACCTTTTTTATTGTTTGCATTCGGGTGTTTCTAAGGTGCTCTTTTGCTCCTTTTTTGGGGGGAAATCATTGTTAATTTCGATGTAAACTCAAATGCTGTTACAATTTGGCGGACACTTGGCGATATATCGCCCGTCTTTTGGTCGCAAAGTTTTGTCGCCCACTTGGCGACAAATTTGGCGAATTTTTTTTGAGCAATCATGATTGCTTATTGCTTTTATTTGATTGTTTTTGGCGTCCTATCTTTTTATTTTCCCACCGCCACCCTCTGCACCATCACCGTCGACCGGCTTCTCACGATGCTGCTCCTCTAGCGAAAGCCGTCTCCAGGTTGCATCCATGTCCTACACACACGCGCATACATACACAACTACACACACGCACACATACACACACACGTACACATACACCTACATACACATACACACACGCATACAGACACCTACACATACACACAAAAACATACACACACATACACACAACTACCCACACATTCATGCCTGCTCACAGACACAAACACACATGCCTACACACACATACCCCCCCCCCCCCCCCACACACACACATTCATACACACAAGAACCCACACACTTATGCCAGCACACAGACACAAACACACATGCCTACACACACATACACATACCTCTACACACAAACACACATACCCCCATACACAAACACACATGCCTACATACACACACTCGTGATTGCGAAAAACATAATTTGAATTCAAGATGTCAAAATTCAAATTAATTTTTCTTTTTTTTTTTTAAATTTAGTTTCAATTTGGCTACTGTTGGTGATATTTAGAGAGTAAACTATTGAATCCCATTAAAATTACCAATAATGGGAAAATGACATTAAATTGGGGTAAAAGGAAGTCATGTGAGGCACACATCAGCTCGTTAGGTTATGAAATCACAAGAAAAAAATGACGACACACAGCGACATTTTTCTTTGTGAGTTCTTCAACTACATAAATTGCAAGAACCATAAAGAACTTTTTTACACTAGCAACAGTGAGCTATGTAGAAGCAAAACTTGAAGCAAAATAAGATCAGGACGTTTTTACATTAATCTTCTGTAATAACGTTTGTTAAGCTTTTGTCTGGTTATTAAAGAATTTTTACCATGCGACTTAAGAAATGGGGGCCGTACGGGTCTATTTTACATTATTTGGCAAACCCATCTAACATATTGTATATTGATACGAGGGATACTTAACGCTACCCCTCCCCTATTCCTACGGCACCCCAGGGTGCCACAGAACCCGGTTTGAGAACCTATAAGATAGAACAATTGAGTTATATTATGATGGAATTTGATTTTTTTTTCTCGCAATTTGTTGGCGAAGAATATAATTTATACTGTTTACGTAATTATTAAATTCAAAGTCTTCTTTTATAAAATTGTGAAGAATTTAATTTATTTTGAAGTGCAGAAATACATTTACCAATTAAATTTCCGAAGAAGTGAAGAGGAAGAAACATTTTCACTTTCATACATAATATAAGTATAAAATGCATTTGATCTTAAATGTAGTGCATCTTTTATGATACTGAACATTTCAGGAAGGAACGAGTGAAAAAGGTTAGCGTGGTAAAAACTCAAGAATATCCTTTCGCACATTTTATTTACGCGACCTTTGGAAAAGCAACGCTGTCAAGCGGTTGGCCATCCATAACTGACTTATGCTTCCCTTCATTCCCACGCCTCTATTCCTTATTTCAAAACCTCCGAAACAAAGGTTTCTTCGTTTGATAACGTTACAAAAATTGGTAGCAGAAATCAATACCGGTTTTCTAGTAGCCAACTGAAAGAAATGGCTGTACGTGAATACTAAAATAGAATGGATTGATATTTTTTGTATCTTGGTATGTTTGTGTATGGTCAGTGTCAGATTAAAGCATGGGCACATGAGGCACTGGCCCAGGGCACCAAATCTGCAGCTGAAGTTTTCTGAAGAAATGATTATATCATATGGCACTACAAAAATATGAATATTAAGTAAAGAAAGAAAAAAAATCTCCTTAAAATTTTGATCTCTTTCGCAAATTCAAATGCTAGGGATGCGCCGATTAATCAGCAGTACCGATTAATCGGCCACTTTGCCAATTATTTATAGTTTGCCAAATTTTGCCGATTAATCGGTGAAAAAAATATTTTCCAAAATATTTTTTTTTAAGTATCCCTTTAATAAGAAACTATAATGAATACATTTATTAACAAATAATAAATGTAATTTTCTGCAGACATTACAATAACATGTAGTATGGAAGTGTACAGAGTAAAAATAAAACAAATTGGTTAGAAAATGCGTAAGACTGAATGAATGAAATTCAAAAAAGAAAAAAAAAACTCACTGCTATTGCTATAATGAATAATGGAATTCCAAGACTTTTGATTTACAATGCGAAAAACATGAGTAAGAAAATCCTCCTCCCTCTCTAAGCACATTTGCAGTAAATGAAAAAAATTTTCAATTCACATCCATATCAAGGTTATTTGTATCTCATATAGATCCTGCACTACTATAACATCACCTGTCTTGCAGCTACTTTTTTTTTTTTTTTAATGTTTTTAATGTTATCTCTATTAATCTTTTGAAGGAGGGAATGGAAACAGAAATAAACAAATGCGTATATGGTCTCTTAAAGATGGTCAGAATCATCTCCTAAGCTTATGTTATGACACATCCAGCTCATATATCTCATATATCTCACTCCAGCTTTTAATGACACAACATTTTAATTTTTTTTTTTTTTTTTTTTGTTCCTTGTAACTATGCATAGGATTGCATCATACATTTTACAACTCACTCTTTAAATATTACGTTTTTATTAAAAAATTAATTATTATTAAATATCATTTAATTTTTCTAAAAAAATATAAACATATTTTATTATTATTATTATTATTTTCCACACTGATGGTTAAAGTAACGTTATTTGTTAATTTATTTTTTTAATTTTGAAAAAAAAATGTTTATAATGTTGCAGCATTCACCTGTAGATAATTTTCTCCTTTGGCATAGTGCTTTTAGATAATCGTATAGTTTTTTTAAAGAATAAAAGTCTTGGATGAAATGGCTACTAATAAAAAATAAATAGATTTAAATTAAATGTGCTCTTAAATTAGCCTGCTGACTATGGTATATCCCGTAATATTTCTTTAATTTTCATGTCTAGTTACCATAATGTTATTTTATTAACAATAATATGAAAATTAGCTGAAAGAAATTGGGTGACGTTTTGATATTATTTTGGGAAAATTAAGAAATTTCAGAAAAAAATCGACTTTCAAAAATAAACTATTAACTATTGCAAAAGTCGAAATTACAAAAGAAAAGAATGATGGAGAAACTTTCAGTATTAAAAACTATCATTATGATACTTAATCGGCTCTACCGAAAAAATTACTTATTCGGAAAATTTTGTCTGACAAGTCGACAAATTTGGAGGGAATATTGCAAAATTGCAATTTTTAAACACTTATTATGATGCTATTCTCTTATTTTATCATTCGGCGAGTTTCGGAGTCTCATTCCTCAAATTGAAAATCCCCCCACCCTTCCTAAAAATTTTAGTTTGGGGCGCCCCCACGTTCACTCTCATGCATTCTACTTTTATCCCAGACAATAAATTTAATTTTTTTTTAAAAAGGTACGAGCACCAGAGAAGCTTTTCCAATTCATTTTATCGAACATTTTCTTTCTATTACCTCCTATTAAGATCTCCAAAAGGAAACGTCAACAATACTGACAAGAATCTGCATTCGAATCATGGACCATAGAAGTCTCACGTACCACCGGCTTTGATCTTCCCCTAGAACACTGCCCAGATATTGCAGCCTCTCGTATGCCGAAACGGAACCATCATCATCGAAGGGATTGGAATCCTTCACCATCTGAAGTTAATCTGACACCCAAATTAAAGGCTATAGCTGACGCGTGATACCGGAGCCTGAAAAGGATATTCACCTCCAGAAGCATAATGTTGAGCAGTGGAATTGAGGAGTTGACATTAAAAAGGAGTTAAGTGACAAAAACTAAATTGCATAGAAAAGGAGAAAACGGTTAGAAGTCATTAAAATAATTCCTAAAATTAGGCCTGAAAATTCAAGGTTTTAGTTAGTCGAAAGGGGCCGGTAGATACTTTTAGTAGACACTTTTCTATCATTAGCAGCCACTTTATCCACAACTTTTACTAATGAAAACATGTCATATGAGATGTCTATGCAACATATACAGATGAGTATTTACTCAAATATATATATATATATATATATATATATATATATATATATATATATATATATATATATATGCAGTTGAACCCCGTTATAGCGAACCCGGGATGTAATGATTCCCGGTTGTAGCCAACCTTTTAATTGGTCCCAAATGAAGAACTATGTTTTTAATGTATTTTGAAACTCTTATAACGAACCCTAAATGCTCTAGAATCGATCATAGCGATCCATATTTTTTTACAATTTTCAGCTATTCATAGCATTTGTCCCAGTTACGCTCTCTACCATATTTTCTATTGGCAAACACCATCTTCTGCAATAGTTACACGTTTTTTTTTTACCAGAATACTCCGATTCAAGCCATACTCCTCACCTATTGCTCTTCTGATAGTATTCTATCGTGAAGTTCACACTGATTGTAAATTAGGCGTGCGAAAAATAAAATTCTGTAGGAGCCTAAGATAAATTTATTCTGAAATTGAAAGGCAGAAGCAGCGAAAGTATGTTCTCAATTTGCAACGAATTTTGCTTTTCTAAATTTACTAGAGTCACTATCCGGCGTAATTGTAACTCGTTATAGCGGGGTTTGACTTGTAAGAATTTAAAGCGAGTTGGTACGCTATAGGCGTGTAATGTAAAATTGCTAAACTTTATGTAGGTTCCCCCCCCCCCAAAAAAAAAAGATTTTCATAATGGAATCTTACATTTTTCCCAATGTTTTCGAAATGTCTGAGAGTCAACTGAAGTGAAATGTTGTTAACACAATTCTGTTTATTTCATAATTTATTAAATTTTAAACAATAATCACATTTTAAATGAAAGAAAGACTTTTTGATCATAAAAACTGCTGTTTAAGAAAAATTGTGTCCGAGGGCTAAAATTTCACTTCATTATAATTATGAGCCCATAAATAAAATGCGGTGAATATTTCAAAGTAATATGTAAAGTAGTTTTCTAGGGAAAAGAACATTTTAATACATTCCTGCTCGTTTAATATAAGATGAGTTGCTTTTAATCTACTTAGAAACATGAATTTAGTGTAGATTGAAAGCTCTTGATTTAAATATTTTGAATACATAAAAACTGGAAAAGTATTATTTATTTATTTATTTATTTTTAAGGCTCTAGGGTACCAACTTATCTAAAGAATTACTGCTTCTTCAACCATCAAGTTTTGTTAAATAAATTTAAAGTGTACGCATGATTTTCTTATTTGTTGGCGATATGGAGAATCATGCAAGAGAATTGGGGCCATTTTTACAGCACAAACCAAATGCGACGAAATAGGATGAATTGTTTTAAAAATCAATGGAGTAATAATTGTTTCGTTCATTGAAAAACGATGTATCTCCATGTAAATGATTTTATTATGCCTTATTACATAAAACCCTTTGAATTTTTTTTCGTATGGAAAAAAATACAAGTGTTCAGCTACTTTTTTATAGTCATTAGATGCTTATCTTTGAAAATGTGCTTTGCTTCACTTTTATACTAAAAGATATGACTAAATATGAAACCAATTAGCAAATAAATATGCATTTTAAAAATATGGAGATAAACCACTTTTGCAATGAAGGGCACAATTGTCTGTGGCGAGTAGAGTTTCTAAAAAATAACTGTTGAGTATTTTATTTATACAGTCGCTGAAGTAAGTCCTTTAGTTGCCAAGCGCTAGCTGATGAGCGGCGAGTGATTATTTTCAGGTCTAGCTAAAACGATACTAATGAACCATCTCATCTTCAAAACAGACTATTCACTGATGGTTGCAAATGATTCATATATAGTTCTAGCAGTTTTTTCGATATTTTCCAGTCAGTCTCCCTCTCCCTCCCTCCTCTTCTAATGTAAAATTTCGTTTCTGTCACTTAACTCTCTTCAATTATTCTTGAAATAATAATTTCGAGGCTTATTAATAAACTCAGCTGGCAAAAGGAACACATAGGTCATATTATGTTACGTAAAAAGGCGAAAAACTCACTATTTGGTTACTGTTCCATGTTTGATTGTTTTGGTATGGTTGTATACCAAACAATTCACTGCGCCATGAACAGAATTAATGCAACAAAATATGCGATCTTTGAAGAACCAAAATTAACCCTGAATAAAAGAAGAGAAATTCAGAAATGTCTTGAAAAACATCGCACCTGTTCATAGCGAAGTCGTAGATAGCGAATTTACGCGGCAACAGCGTATTACTTTCAGATCCCTTGTTTTTTTAATTAAAAAATCTTAATACATTTTTCCTAATAGCAAATTAAAATTTTCACTACGATAACGAAGTGACGTCACGCTCGAAAGAAAATGAATGAATGAATGAACGAAAAAGTGAACAAAAATGTGACTATTTTTGAAACACGTTAATTTGAAATGCCACGAAGACGGCAAAACTTAGCTGCTGCGAAAATACGTAAGATCCAAGAATTCCGAAGAAAAATGCAGAAGAAAGGTTCGGGATGTCCACAACATAAAAAAAGCAGCTTGATTTATATATATATATATATATATATATAATAGTAAGTTTTGACATGAATGTGTCTTGGGGGTCATTAAAATAATTTATTTTTTGGTATGCAATGAGGTTTTTCTAAAAGTTAGGATTTTTCGAAATAAGGGATCTTCGGGAAAAGTTTGGCGATGAAAACCATTTTGTATTCGTCACTATATGCGCTTTTGCATGTTATGCATATGATGACGAACAGGGCCGACGAGAATGGTGATGTCAGCCCAGTCGAAACTACGGGCTCGCCCAAAGTGGGGGCCCAGCTCAGAGTAGGAGTAACCTAAGGCGTATTGCTAAAAGATGGGGTGAAGTGGATAAAAGTATAAATTTTATAATTTTTGTGGTTGGAGTGGGGTCCGCCTCTGCTCTCGGCGGCTCGGGCGGCAAACGGAAAATGGTTTTTAAGCCCATTAAATTTATCGCCATATGTTATGTGGAGACGAACACAAAATGGTTTCCATACGAATTTTAATATTTAACGTCAAATGTTTTGCGAAGAACTCAAATCAAGCTTAAATGTTTCATAATGTTACTAATAAAATATTGAATCAAACATTAACCAAGCACTTTTACGAACTTTTTTGATGTGAAAAACCAAAAGGTATGAAGTAAAAAATATTTTCATTTTGTATTACACATAATTTTTCTGGGGAAAAAAAATCCTAAAAAATTAATGCATTGTTCACATTTGTCTTTTTTTTTTTTTTTTTTCTTAATCTTCTAGATTGCTATTGGTTTCAATGAGCCGTGGCTCTTTATTCGCTTTGTGAGTGGTAGATAGCTATTGCTTGAAAAGTTATTTTCGAAAATTCCTAAATCGGGTCTCTGGAAATTAATAAATTATCGTCTATTTTTTTCTGCATGTGAAAATACGAAGTTCCTTTGCATTTCTATCTTTCTTTTTTTCTTCGGTAGAAGGATGGATTTCTTAAAATTTTTTGTTTTACGTTTTTGTACTTGCTGTTTTACTTCTGCATATTTTTGACATCTTTTATTTTACTTTTTAACACCTAGATACAGTATATATGATTGATTATTCTTTGAAACATATTTAAGAATTTGTCTTATCAAAGACATTCAAAGGAGATTTTTGGAATATGTTTTTCAATTAGTTAATTTTGTCGGCTAAGTAGTTTTTTTTTTTTTAATTACATGTATTAGTTTTTTCGCAATTTTCTTTACATAGAAAACATTTCTTGCATGGTCCGTAATTGCAATAATTTTAAATTTTAGGATTTTTTTTTTTTTTTTTTTCATTTTTGGAATACACTGAAACATACCTCCAAGTTTTTATTTCATTCAAATAAACGAAAAAAGAAGACATGACATCAAACAAAAGATACATCAAGAGCTTTCAGTAGGGAAAAATTGAATGCAGCTATTACTCGTGTATTCGCGAATAGTACTGCCATCTGTCGGTGAGACGCTTAACATATCCAGAATTTAGTTCAGTGCAAAAGGAGGCTTCTATCACGGAAGTTTCGAGCTTCTATTCCTCAATAGTACAAAATTCCTTTCTTCATAGAGGTTCCCAATTGATGCAGGGGTGTCCTCCTAGGGGGGGGGGGGTCATGGTGCCGGCTGCTTCATTGAAATTTTTAGGACGAGTAGTTTTTAGGGGTATTTTTCACTTTTTTGGGGGGGCTCATGCTTTTAGGTCGTCTTCGCGAAATTTGGAGGGAGGGTTGCGCCATTCATCATCATGTGTGTCCATATCCTACGAATTTCTTAGTCATCTATCAGTGGTATTTAGACTCTTACCGTTTGTTTACGAACGATTTCTTCAGTGGTGTAGAGAGAAATCTTGGCAGGGGGGGGGGGGGGGGCTACCGTCGCTTTAAAACCCATGCATGCACATACAGTGCCGGATTTTCGGTTTTTCTGAAATGGATTTTTTCTTAAAACTACCGCCTTTACCCATCTCCCTTTCAGTTTTTACGTTAGCTGAAAGAAGAAATAAATAAATAAACAAATAGAAATTGAATGAGTTATGAAACAAAAGATAAGTTTAATGTTGGGTAATTCATTCACTTTATTGCTTTGAATAAAAATGTATACCAAGAATTACAAGTCCAAACATTTTCAAAATTTAAAAGTTTTAAAAGCGTAGTTTTATTCAATTTTTTGAGTTTGATGTCAAGGGGGAAAAGACGATCGAGACCTCCATTAATTTTTAAACATTGTCTTCAAAATTCGCTATTTTAGGTAATTATTTCTAAGGTCAGAGGAAAATGAAGGGTTTGGGGTGCCCTCCAGAATATTTTAGGTTAGTTGCGGCATTGAAGCAGAAATTGCGGGCGTTATTTTTTAGTAGCGATTCCTAGTTCTGTCTAAAGTAATCATGTGAAATTTTGCCTTCATTAGACACTAGTTCATTATTTTTGCCTTGACACATTTTATTCTCAGGGATGCTCCTACCGTGACCACCATTGATTTGGATCAGTTTGATTCATTATCGATGAAAAATTATTGCGCTGCCACTATTATTATAAGACATAAGAACAATTCTAAAAATGTAGTTCATTCTTCCTCACGACCTCTTTTGCCGCAGAAATCGCGATCAGAACTGTGCAGTTCAAAAAACATTGAATGATTTTTAGGGATACTGATTTATCTTGTAAATAGAACTCACACACGCTTTTTAATCAATTCAAGAAAAATGAAAAGAGATTTGATTAGTGATATTTCACATTAATTGTTCACAGCGTGTATCCGCACGCCTAAACCTATCAGCAGCATTTCTGCCCGATCTACGTTCAGATCTTTCACCAACAGGCCCGGCTCCTGGGGTAGGCGACCTAAAAGTGTGTACCGGCGTAAACTAGGAGGGGCATAGGGGGGCAAGTGCCCCCCTACTTTTTTGAGCCATGGGCAGAGTTATTATTTTGACCCCCTAGTTTTTAAGCAAAGGTTTGTTTTTCATTTACTTGTCAAATTAACCTTATTTTCAAACGATAACAAAATATAATCGTATATTATCAATGCAATTTTTATAAATTATATGCAAAAGTTGTATCCTTGTCTTCAACCACCACCAATCAGTAATTTCAACCTATAGTTTATCTTCAGTAAGTTACCGCCCTATAACCAGGGCTAAGGTAGAAATACGTGAAATACACCGCCAGCTCAGTAGGTTTTCCATCTCCAGCTCAGTCACTTTCCTATGTTGGGCTGATGAGTGCTAATAAGCACGAAACTGCAGTCCTCGGCTGGAAATGACTGAGCTGGCGGTGTATTTCACGTATTTCTGCTTTAGCCCTGGCTATAGGGCGGTAACTTACTGAATATACCTGCCTTGCCTTCAAAATTTCGAGTTGAACCGAACCATTGCTTCGGGCACTCGTCTGGTCAGTGCTAATTCTGTATTAGCTACCAGTTTGTTTAGCACTCTAGGCTTCCTTAAGAGGTTTTCCACCTCCAGCTCAGTCACTCCTATGCCGGGCTGATGAGTGCTAATAAGCACGAAACTGCAGTCCTCGGCTGGAAATGACTGAGCTGGCGGTGTATTTCACGTATAGTTTATCTGTTTTTAAACTGCACCACAGCATTTCTTCTCTTTTTTCCCTAGCTCATCTGAAAATAAGAACGTGTTCAAAATGCTGCTCCTCCGAAGCCCCCCACCCCCGCCACGTCCACACACACACGTGCACACATCGGAAGCATTATGGAGCATCTGAAATTTCATTTTCAGGTCTTCAATTTTGAAAATTTTCCAGCGGAAAGCCCAAAATTTCCGAACAACATCGAAAATCGCTCAAAACTGCGTTTTAGAGCTTTAATTTTGAAAATTTCCTGGCCCTAATATTACATAATAGAGCCTTACAATCGCGTTAGCTTTTAGCACCATCATTTTGAAAATTTTATCAGGTAAGAGCTTTAAAACATCCTTCCAGTAAGATCTTTAACGTTTGTCTAAAATTGCGTTTTTGAAACTTCAATGTCGAACGCAGGGGGGGGGGGGAGGAATTGATTTCGACCTATAAAAAAAATCGGTCGGGGACAGTCCTTGAGCTCCATCCGTTACCCTAACGTCAATAAATATGGCCTATAATCGCGTTTTTAAAGCTTCAATTTCTAGGAATTCCGTTGAGAACCCTGTACCTTTTGTCCCACTAGCCTCAGCGAAGGAAGTCTAAAATTGAGTTTTTAGAGCTCAAATTTCAAAAAATTTTCCGGGGGAGAACCCCCGGACCCGCCTTTTCAATCAGATCTACATTTTTCTTCTCGTTTTGGATGTACTCCTCCTCCCCCTTCCCTAAAAACTTCGTGCCACTGAAAAAGAACATCACTTTGGTTCAGGGTATAGGTCACAAATAACAGGGTATGTATACTGTTCAGATTCCTCATTCCTGGGATAATTGAAAACAACTTCAGAAGAAAAAAAAAACTTCATTTTCACTTAGAACTCCCTGAACTTTCTAATTAGTCCATGAAGATATTCGCGAATAAAAACCAACGCAACTTGGAAAAAGAAATCTGTACTTAAGGACTACAAAACATAAGCACAACTGTTTTGCATTATTTTAGTTGGATGGCAGAATATGAATCAAATAAATATCCCTTGAAAAAAAAGTTTGCCCCCCCACTTCATGTGGCCAAGTTACGCCTCTGTACCACTGCTTGGATATGCTAAACCCAGTTAAAAATTTAACTATAAATTCAATTTAATTTTAAGCACTTTACAATTATTTTTATTTTATTAATGTATTATTTTTTTATATTATTATTATTAGTCAATGGGAGGGAGTGGCACTTGTCAATATTGCCTATCTTAACTACTAGATCTGGCCCTGTTCATCTAAAAACTCCCTAGCCCACTGCTCTCTTCTTCGTAAATTATATTTAAGTCTTCTTAAAACACTCATTCTAAAATCAAAATCTTAATAAATGTGTGAAAATCAAACGCTAGAAGTGAGTGAGCAAAGATTTTATACCACGAAATGGCCGAAGCCGAATGACGACCGATGCCTATACGCTTGATCAAGATTCGCAAATAAGTTGATCGTTACTTCCAACGGAAAAAAACTCAAAACGCTCCTTTTGCGCCACGTATAAGCATTTATTTATTTATTTATTTATTTATTTATTTATTTATTTATTTATTTATTTATTTATTTATTTATTTATTTATTTATTTATTTATTTATTTATTTATTTATTTATTTATTTATTTATTTATTTATTTATTTATTTATTTATTTATTTATTTATTTATTTATTTATTTATTTATTTATTTATTTATTTATTTATTTATTTATTTATTTATTTATTTATTTATTTATTTATTTATTTATTTATTTATTTATTTATTTATTTATTTATTTATTTATTTATTTATTTATTTATTTATTTATTTATTTATTTATTTATTTATTTATTTATTTATTTATTTATTTATTTATTTATTTATTTATTTATTTATTTATTTATTTATTTATTTATTTATTTATTTATTTATTTATTTATTTATTTATTTATTTATTTATTTATTTATTTATTTATTTATTTATTTATTTATTTATTTATTTATTTATTTATTTATTTATTTATTTATTTATTTATTTATTTATTTATTTATTTATTTATTTATTTATTTATTTATTTATTTATTTATTTATTTATTTATTTATTTATTTATTTATTTATTTATTTATTTATTTATTTATTTATTTATTTATTTATTTATTTATTTATTTATTTATTTATTTATTTATTTATTTATTTATTTATTTATTTATTTATTTATTTATTTATTTATTTATTTATTTATTTATTTATTTATTTATTTATTTATTTATTTATTTATTTATTTATTTATTTATTTATTTATTTATTTATTTATTTATTTATTTATTTATTTATTTATTTATTTATTTATTTATTTATTTATTTATTTATTTATTTATTTATTTATTTATTTATTTATTTATTTATTTAGGAAAAGGGGCACATGTGAACAAATTTTTCATTTCTTTATTTTTCAAAAAATATTATCAATTTCTCAACGCATTAGTGTCCTCATGATTGAATAAACTTTTCTTTGTGTCATGCATTTTTTGAGGATTTTTCAAAAAAAGTATTTCTTTACTTTATGTTATTTTTAAAAAAAGTCTGCATTTGTTCACATGTACCCCTAGAGGGGGGGCACATGTGAACAGGTCTGAAGCACACATGAACACGAGTAAAAAATGCAGGAGAAACATAATATTTTAAAGGAAAATTCTTCAATACGAAACATATACCTAAATGACAAATATATACGTTGAAGGGTTTCGTCAATTTGAATTGTGCAGTAATTCTTCCACTAAGAAAATATTTTTTCCGAAGCATATAACTGCTGATTGTCAAATTGTAAAGTCTCGTAGCCTGTTCTGATCACTTAATAGACTACAAAAATACTTATATGATTACATAATACAAAGTATTTTTTATTACGTAAAGTTTATTCTATACATATTTTGCCTTTCAGCTTCATACAATGTTTGATAGTGTATTTTAAAATGATTTTGAACTTCAGTTTTTAATTAAATGAAAATATTTTGGGTCTTTTTATTTCTTGTAAGTATCATATAACACTAAATTATTGTTTAACTATTTGGCAACCAAAAATATTGAAAAATAAAAATAATAAACATAAATAAATAAATATTTAATAATATTAATACCAATTAACAATAAATTTACAAACTGATTATAGAAAAATAATAGTTATAAATATTTACACATTTTTTAACAATATCTTACACTAATAATAATATTACGGAGAGCTGCCATGGGAAATGTTCACTTATGCACCTAGATGTTGTGTTCACAAGTGCCCCATCGTCTACTTTAAAGCTAAATCGCAAAAATAAAGAATTTTTAACGCAATAAAAAAATTTAAACATTGTCATAGATTTACTTCAATGTTCATACAAGGGTTCGTAATACTTAGATTTAGATTAACAATTAGTTTTTAAAATGTTATCACGTGAAGAATATTGCAGTGATAAAATTTTTCAACAACTTATAAAACAAAGAAGTTGCCACCACAGAAACATAAAATGACTCATCGCTCTAAATGTTTGTCCAAGAGGTACGACTGATGAGTGCTGTCCTTATTTGAGAATTTTTCCAGATTTTTTTCTTGAAGTGATCTTAGTAAAACATATACCACCATGTTCACATGTGCCTTGTGTTCACATGAGCCCCCATTTCCCCTATAGATAAAAATATTTCAAATACGAGAGCATAGGGTTGCCTTAACAAAATTATTATAGGTTTGTCGTGATTTGAAGTTTCAATCATACAGCAATTCTTCATATTTTCTGCAAGTTCTCCAAAATTTCTGCAGAATGATTAAAATTAGTAATATATCTAATGTCCCCCAAATGACGCTCATTCGGCTCAAAACACGGCATTTTCGCACGAAAAAGATTTTGTGATGCTTTTACAAAATCGCTAATACTTCAAGTTTTTTCAACTATCGAAATATGTTGCTAATTTTAAGAAATCAGTTGCGAAAATCCAGTAATATGAGTTGTAAGCACAACAAATTCTTAAATAAGCAAACTTACTGTTTATCACGATAAAAAGTAACGTTTCATTAAAAAAAAAAAAAAAAAATATTGCATCGAAATTTTTAAAAAAGAATTTTAAAAATGTAAATATTCTTTTCGAATCTTTTCTTAATTAAGAATTTGTCCACTCCCTTCTGTTTCAAACACATTTGGCGATTGAGTGAAGTACGGTCACACAAATTCATAATTAAAGCTTTCATAATTAAAGGGTGGTTTTTAGAGGTATAGAACTTTAAATTGGCAACACTTTGATATGTGTGCCATTTTGATAGCTGTCACTTGTTTTGTGTTCAGTTCGGTTTGCCATTTCATCATGAATAGACAACAAGGCGGTGCAACATGCCACACAGCGCGTGTCACAATTGATTTATTGAAAGAAACGTTCGGTGAACGAATAATTTCGCGTAATGGACCCGTGAATTGGCCTGCAAGACCATGCGATTTAACGACGCTGGACTACTTTTTGTGGGGCTATGTGGAGTCTCTGGTCTGCACCGATCAGCCACAGACGATTGACGCCTTAGAAGAGAACATTCGCCACCTAATTACTGACATACGGCCTCTATTGATGCAAAAAGTGAGAGAATTGGACTTTCCGATTAGACTTTCTCCGAGCCAGCCAAGGTGGCCACATGCCAGAAATCATACTTAAATAAAAATGGCAAAGAATCATCTTTCGAATAAAGCAACATTCATGGCAATTAACAACATTTAACTGTGTTTTATTTGAACCTAAAGTTCTCTACCTCTAAAAAAAAACACCCTTTATTAGTTCAACTGAAAAGATGTCGGTTTGTCGCTTCAAGTACGCCCTTATGTTAGTTAAATTACCATAATTTATTGTACAATCATTCAGGAGCTGAACATAAAAACAAACTAAAAGTGAATGGTGTTCTTATAGTTACCAATGAATGTAAAACTATTTTTAAAGTGCACAAATTTGATCTGAACTATCCGGAGATCTGGATCAAAGAGGGACGAATAACCGAGGTTCTACTTACTTAAATTTCTTATACATTAGTAGCTGACCCAGCAAACGTTGTTCGGCAACATACTTTTTGTGATTATTTTGGTTGTTAATTAAAAAATAATGAATGTATTATAAGTTTGCGGGGATGAGATTTTTAAGAAAGAGGAATGAACCGCTGTAGGCGATGATCACCGACCATTCATTTTTTTAATACAATAATAGACACAAACGCACACACACGAATAAAAAAAAATTTTTGTATCGTTGAAGATTTGGCACGCACTGCTTTGTGATACAAAACAAATGCAATGTCAAAATGACACAACGCTCCGGCAAAACGTCGGAAAACTCAATAATTAAAAAAAAAATTTGTTGCCATCTTCTGTTTGTCTACAAATAAAATATTTGTAATTTAAGCAAGGCTTTTACAATGATTTTCAACAATAGTTTTTACAATAATTTTCAACAATGGTTTTTGCTATGATTTTCAACAATGGGTTTTACAATGATTTTCAACAATGGTTTTTACAATGATTTTCAAGAAAACAAAATCTGGATAGGGACAACCTGATTACCTAGCAGTATGAAATGTACTTAACGATCTATTCTCGTACCTACCAAATACACAAAAAAAATTCATAAAAATCGGTCGAGCTGTTTCGGAAGAGTTCAGACACTAACACTGTGTGACAGGAGATTTTTATATATTAGATTTATTTGAAAACGAAACGTCCTACATTTGGTTTTAAAATTTTCATTTGTGATGTTTATGTTCATTATTACAGTAGGTAAACTATGAAAACATACAATTCATCTATTTTGAAGTTTTAAAATACAGTAAGGTAGGTGAGTCAAAAGTGGCCAGTGTTCCCAGGATGGGAGGTCACAGGAGATCACTGTGACCTCCCGTATGTTATTCTATGTATTCTATGAAATCTATATTATTGTGCACCAAAGGTGGCTGGTGCACCAAAAAAGGGGGAGGGGGTCAAAAGAAGTGGGGGTGAGGGGTGTGGTCACTAATACAAATAGCTACCGTAGACTTTCTCCGTACAATTCAAAGTTCCATTTTTAAATGAGGTGTCCATATATTTATATTTGAGAGTTTTAGTTTTTACTTTCGTCAAATAAATCAATCCACTCTATAAAAATAATTTTTCAATCGATCATTTAATTTATAACTCTGAAATGTGAGCAGCCCCCCCCCCCCCTCCCCGAACGAGTCGCCTATGTTGTACATTTTATCCAGGACCGGATTTAGGGGAGGGCAGGCGGGGCTACTGCGCCGGGGCCTCCACAACAAAGGGGCCCCCACAATAAAATTTTTACAAAATATCCTAACTTTCACGGGTTAGCAAATTTTACGTTTTTTCTTCCCCATGAATTATAATAATAATACTGCTATTTATTTTTTTTATATTATTAACTTCAGGATGTATTTACTCTTAAACTGCTGATTGAAAATATCGGATATATACATATATATCAAAATATTCGGATATAGATCAAAGTATCGGATATTTTCGAAAATATGATGATCTTTTCGAACCCTGATTAGGAGCCTCCACTCCTTCGTTACCCCGGGCCCTCCACACTTCCAAATCCGACCCTGCTTTTATCTCATTCTAATAACGTGACAGTTATGGAATTCGCTAAATTTTAAATGCAAAAAAAAAATACTTGTAAAGCGCTTATTTTTGTGCAGATGGCAGCACTGTAGCAGTGAATTTTGTACATTTTGAAATAAAGGGGCAGGGGGAAGAGATTTAATATTAAACATCTAAGACGGCCACCCATCAGTCAAAAAAAAAAAAAAATCTATTTGTGATACATAGACAAGGGTTGCCTACGACGAGACTGGGTTCATGGCTCCACTATGCCATAGAAGTCTTTAGGGTGGCGTTAATTTAAAGGGATTTTTGATCTCATGTTTGGGGGTTCTCTCTCTCGTTTTTTTTCTTTTTTGAGGGGGGCTGTTGCATCTAAGGGGGGTGAATCATTGAAGTTCGGGGGGGACACCTCATTTATTAATACTCAAATTCAGTAAAAAAGTAAATAGAATATGCTTTAAAAGAATTTGTTATTCAAATGCTTTTGGTAGCAAAATAATCCATAATGGTTTGACATCAAAATGCCAGTATAGAATATGAATGAAACTAAGTTGCTTCCTGGTTCATAGAACCTTCCAATCATTTCTCAAATTTGAATTTCATTTTGTAAAAAAATTTAAATGATCAAAATTTTAACTTAAATAAAATTATTCAAAATATTTTTTTAAAGAATAATTGGGCAATACGACTAGCTTTCCATAGGTAGTTGTAAATAATTTACATACAATCAAGTGTGCTAACAGAATTTTTAACAGAAAATAGGCATGATATTCTTAAAAAGAATGAGGAAATACTTTCAAAGTTCAGAAATAAACTTATTTATTACCAAACAACAATCAATAAAATAATTTTAGAAATCGCTTTTCCTTTTTTCTGTCCTTTTTTTTTAACTGTTAAAAAGTAAAGTAGTAGTGTAAAGTTTTTTTTCTGTTTAAAAGTAAAAATAAACTCTTCATTTTATCTCTTGCAGACGTCAGAGATACATCCTATCTTCATGCATTTCATTAGTGTTTTTAAATTACGTTGATATTAATTTATCTTTCAAAACATTTCTATTTCCACACTGTTAAAATAACATGTTTAGTTTTGTGAAGTAAGAAAAGATGGCAGCACTGTATGCTTGGGTTTCGTAGATGTTTCAAGTTTTGCAGAATAGTGGTTTTTAGGGGTTTTTATGTTGGTTATCTGGTGTTACAATTTATTTAAATAGGTTAGAAAGACAAAAACAATATTTTATATATCAAGTATTTTTTGTGAACTAAAAAATATTTAGTTATTATTATGCAATAATACAGTCGAACTCGCGTATCATGAACATTGATTTGTCGAAAAACTCGGATTTAAAGATTAAATCAGAAACACTTGGTTGATACTGTGCGAAGAGTCTATTCTATTTTTAGTCTCAGTCTGTAAGACTCTTTTTTTTTTTTTTTTTTTAATTCAAACCCCGGCTACAGCGACCAAATTTTTTGCTATTCATAAACTTACTGTTATCTTTTCAACTCAACGAATGCTTTCTTAAAAAAAAATCCTTGACATTCAGGAATAATACACGCAAAAGTTTGAAAAAATAGTCATAAATCTTGAGAGAAAATAATGACATTGACAGTCTTTTTTTTTTTTTTTTTTTGTCTTTGAAAAACAAACTAAAATTGTGTATTTTACTGACGCGAATGTTATTAATTCTGAGATACTTAGTACCAGTATCGAAGACATAGTAGCTGAAATTCAAGCTAAAGCAGAGGAAAACAATAGTGTAAGCGACGATGATAGCGAAAAATATGAAGAATTTCCAGCTGAATCACCTCCAACTATGAGCGCCGGCGTCGGCAGAAGGGTGCAAGGGGCAGAAGGTTGCACTTGCATTCGCCTGACTAATGAAAAAAAAAATCAATTAAAAAATCTTTTATTAAAAAAAATTTAATTTATTAATATGATTGAAAAAATGATTTTTAAAACGTAGGACAAACCACGAAGCACATCACGAAAAATATTAAAGTCTTGTTTATGTCCATGAGTGTCTTCATAAGGTGCAAGAAGATGCACTTTCACCCCCTAACTTTTAAAAATAAAATTAAGTAATTAAAAGGGACTAACTACAAAATACTTTCAAAACTACAAAACACATCATGAAAATTATTAATCTCATACTTACGTTAACGAGCGCTGAATTAAAAACTAAATTAAATTAATTTTGAAAAATAAATTTAAAATTAATCCTACAAATTAATACGATATATTTTATTACAAAACATTAACTTAAAAAAAATAATACTAATGGGGTTGTTTGCTTCAGTCAAAAGTAGTACTTTTAGTCACTGAAATTGATAGAATAAGCAAAGAAAGTAACATGGACCCAGAAAATTCTTTCGTTTTTCCAACAGTTATTTTTTAATTAATTTTTTTAAATGTCTGATTTTGCAAACAAGGCGTGATCTTCATGAAGTCATAAATGATGCACTTTGCCGCATCTTTCGACCGCGATTCCACGTTATGATAATCAAGAAGCGAACTAAAATTACTCTCTACGCTTGCTATTAACCATATCGTTGCCAATACACGTGAGTAAAGATGCGAATTAAATATTTTGCTCTGTGAATCTGAATGGCAACTCAGAATGGCGTTTTATCCTTTGTGATGTCATCGGACAGAAGCATAAACAATAAAAGCCCACCGATTTAAGTAATTTTTTAAAAATATTAAACCTTAACTAATTGTTTAAAAAATGGTTAGATCCATATGTTTTTAAGCATGTTCTTTCAGAAAAAAATACTTTTAAAATTTTGGAAACGACCCCATTAATAATAAGTAAAATTAAATTCGATCCTAGCAAAACAAAGTTTCAAGATGCTCAAAATACAAAGTACATTACGAAAATAATTTATCTCCTATTTGTACCGAATTTAATATTTTTTAATATTTAAAAATTTCCTAAATAATTCGATAAAACGTGGAAAAGAAAGAGAATTACAAACCAACAATTGAGTTGTAGTCATTTCTGGACATTGATACTTATTTCATTTGTTTTATCTGTTAGCTAAAAGTTTCTGGCTATTTGGCTCCAGATTTGTGAGATTGTGAATAAGTGTGGTTTTCTATTTCCAGCATTAAGAGATACAATGGGCCATACATGTGAACTTTGCTGGTCGCATGTGGTCCAAAGGCCGTAGGATGAACTTTATACTAATACGATATAATACAAACTGCTCTATAAGTTTGCTAAGTGTGTTGCACACTTGCCCTTCATTTCCGTACTTGTTGAAGACTCAAGTACATGTTTCATTTGAACCTCCATTGATGTAAGTAATTATATTCAATCTTAATCCATTATCTTAGTTTTTACAAATTACAGACTTGGAAATTATCGAGAATTCAATTGTCACTTTGATGTCAGATTTATTCGCTCTGTGATTGGTAGATAACGAGTCAAGTGATTCATTACGACTTGATCATTGAATAATGAAATTCAAGGAACTCTGGTCTGGTACTTTTGTGATCTGCATATTTCGCATGTACAAATGAGTATTTATTTTTATTTATTTATTTAGTTCCCCCCGCCCTCTAGCGGATAACCTTATTGTCCTTTTTTTTTTTTTTTTGGCAATTTCTTTTGAATCGCATATTTGTACTTTATTATTTTTTTATTTAACTTACAACACTTAGGTACAGTAATTTTGAATAATTATTCCTTAAAGCATATATCTGACTTAATAATAGTAAATGAGTTCATTTAAATATACTTTTCCTTTTCGTTTTGTATCCTTCAAAAATAAATAAATTTTATCCATTTCTGGACTATTGTAAAACTTTAACAGAATATTTTATTTAACAACACAATTGAGTACATTTCTTACTTATTATTATTTTTTTCATGATTGTTTCGTGTATTATAACAGCTCTTAAAAATTACGATTCATTTTTCCTTTTCTATAATATTTAATGTGAATAAAAATCAGAAAAAAGTAAGAATTTGAAAGATCAAATCTGAAACGTATGAAAAATTTAAAACTTTTAAAAACATTTTTTTTTTTTTTTTTTCAGAAACGAAGTTGAGTTAGTTTTATTAGCCTTTCCTTCTAAACATTTTTAATCTGCTATTTTCAACGTTACTAGACAGTCAGTCGCAAGTTTGCAGTGGAATAACTTTAGTTACATATTTCAATCATAGATAGCAGCACTAAATATTCGGTCACTGCTCTGCGCAGTAAAAAAAAAAAGCCTTTTATGGGCCATCCCCCGAAAAAGTCAATCGCTTGTAAGTATTAAAATGATGTGGATGATTTAAGGGAAATGACGAATTTATTTTGCTTTTTTAGCAGAAACAATTTGTTCATTATTTATTGAAGTATTATTTTTAACTAGAAAGTCGCTCGTCAAGGTATGACGGGTGAAAATTGCTTCTACATTCACTCGCACCGACTCCATGCGGCTTGGGGGGGGGGGGGGGGCTTGCCGTTCTTTCTCCCCTTCCCCCACTAATTTGTGTTTGTGTGTGTCATTTTTTAGAGGGGGACTTGAGGAATGCTTTGCTTGAAAACCAGTTTATTTTTGCTTTACGAGTGTCAATGAGAAAAGTTACATTTTTGAGAAATTTACAGGTTTTTATGAACCTAGAACTATCTTTTCAGCATTTAAGAGGACTGCTTTGTGGTGCGTCAATTATAAGGGGATAGTTTAGTGGGTTTCAAAAGTTGGTTTGAAAAGCCTCAAGCAATGTACGTCCACTGCATGGCTTCAGGGCAGTAATCTGGGGTAGGCATTAGGAAGCAATGCCCTACCGATTGTGACTGATATTCTACCTATAAAATTACAATTTATAAAAGGCAAATTTCGGGGGGGATTCCCAAAGTCCCTTTTTTGTAACGTCAACAAAGATACTTTGAAACTGCGTTTTAAGAGCTTTTAATTTCCAGGACCGTCGCCATAGGGGGCGTGAGGGGGGTGTCTCACCCTTTCAGTGATTTCATGCAGTCGGCAAAATCATTTCATAAGTCGGCATTTTCAATGTTTCAGAGTTTCAAAGCTTTAATTGACAGAAATTTAAAAAAAAAAAAGTTATCACATTCATGCAAAGTAATACATCTAACCTTTTCATACTTTGCGCAAGAGAAAACAATGAATGGCCTCTCCGTTTACATTCAGTTTTACATTGCTCACACTATGCCGATTGCTTAGTTTGCGACTGCTCATTTTGCCGAGACAATAAGCGTCCACTCAGAAAATTCAGCTAGAGTCGGCATTTTTTCTTTTTCAGTTGATTCTGTATTCTAAATCTTTGAGTAAAGTAGTATGTGGTTTGACCAAGTGCACGTTTTCACCTTTTATTGAAAAAGGAAAAACCAAAAAACATGTATATTTTGCGTACTGACGACTATTCATCTAAAAGTCCACCTGAAAGACATAATCAATTCGCCGACTGCTAATTGCACAGTATTCTCAATTTACCGACATTTACTTGAACAAAGTATTATTTTGCTGACACTATATCCAGGGACACCCCAAACTTAAATTCTTGGGGAAAATCCTCAATTTTCCGAATGGTAAAATACGGATATGCAATGCACACATTAGAAGGGACATTCAGGAATTTTAAAAAATGCAATAATGTCTTAAAATTTGCCGAATAATCAGACAAATTTGGCCGAATAAGGACTTATGGAGGCCACTGGGACCTCCCAAATGGGCGCCACCTTCCTGTACTCAGTCGGCAATTTCAGCTACAATCAGCAATTTTTACTTTTAGAGTGAATTCAAAGTTCACTATATCTTTGATAAAAGTTAAATGGAAGTGCATTTGGATAAATGGAAGTGCACTTTTACATTTTCTCATTTTAACAAACTTACAACGCAAATCATGAGTTCTAATGAGTGTTTATACTGTAAATTTTAAAAAGATAATTCAATCTTAAAATATTATTTAGAAATATCTGGGAAGCTGTATCACACATTAAGATTACCTGTGAGCAGCCGAGATGTAAGATTCAAATATTTTTTTCTAAATAGTTATTCAATAAACTATATAGAAACATACGGAAAGTGTCAGTTTAGAAACACAACTACATTAAGAAACATGATAGCTTTGGATAGTGCACAGTGGACACATTTATAAAATTGAATCATCAATAAAAAATTCCCAGCAAAGTGGAGAAATGCATAGGGTACCGAAATGATAAAAAAAATTAAAATAGAGAGAAAGATTTTATTACAACACAAAGTCCCATCGGTATGTATTTTAAGTGTTTGATTTTGAAACGAACTTCTGAATACACATTCAGCACCGTTTCCCCTTTTTCTAGGCTGACCGGTAAAAACCAAAATAGTATTCTACTCGCAGGGGTTATGCCTATTTGTCGACCACACAAGTTTATTGTGTAACTAAAGCAAGACATTTGTCCGCCAATTGTAACACTCAGAAATGCCGTCGTGGAGACGGCGTGGCGTAATCGCGTGTAGGGGTGACATTAGAAACGTCAGACCTTCAGGGGTCTTTTCTGTTAAAAACCTTTCTCTGGAATCTGGAACTAGGAGCTCGAGGGAAAATTAGAGAAGAGTTGGATCAACTGTTGTTGTGTGCTTATAGGACGGTCTGTCTGGCCCCTGCTGTGTGAACTTTCTGCCTGAAGAAGGAAAAAGAAAGTTATTGGCGTTGAAGCCTTGAAGAGATACAAGTGCCTTGAGTTTGTCCGGCTCCCGAGTTCGGCAGAAGATTTGAGTGACTATCCTGCATAGTTATTTTATTCATTATGAATTTCAAAAGAAAAAAAAAGACGAGTTAAAGTTTTGAAATTTATTCACATGTGAATGAACAATATTTCTCATTGTGGCAAGTAAGGAAAAATCTGAAAAAGCATTTTACTTGAATTTGAGAGAAAAAAAAAAAAAAAAACGCTTATTGAAATGCAGCAGAAAAGGCATGATTATTTAAACTAATATTTTCAAAGCATTATTTTAATCTTTCCCCATTTACATAAATATATATATATCTTCCGTTAAATATTGAAAAATAAGAATTCTAAGTAAGTTGCTGGGATGAAAATTTTTTTGTGAAAAGTTTCAAAAAAGAAAAGAAAAAGAAGGGGGGGGGGGACAAATGATTTTTTTTTTTTTTTAGCTTTAAAATTTCAGAAGAAAATGCAATTTTAAAATATTATTTAGGAAAATTCAAACATGTATATCATTAAAATTACCATTTACCAAACCAAAGACAGCTGAAATAGTTTCAAACATTTTTTTCAATCAATAGAGAAAAAGAATAGCCAGAGCGTTATAGAATTGCATAACAAGTTTCAATTAAAAAGAAAACCGATAGGTAAATAAACATGATAGCTTCCTAGGGCACACCTTGTACAAAAATAAGGTAAATATGTTTCAAATAAAGGAAAAGATTCAAAATCTTGTCTAGAAAAGTCACACCAGTAACTCTAATGAGTGTTTAAAAAATGAGTTATAAAAAATTAAAGTAAAATGAAAGTTATCAAGAGATTCAGGATTCCTGATATTTAAATAAAGTAAAAAAAGGTATCTCATTAGATATCTCTAAAAAATACCAATTGTATTCAAAATGTTAAACGTTTAATCCTACCTCAAGTTAAAATATAAAAGCTTTAGATTTATCTTAGCCTGTAAGTTCAAAATGTTAACAGATTGTTTTAAGGTTGCATAATTTTGTACTTTAAACAATTAAAAACATTAGAGTGAAAATTGAAAATTTCGTCGTGAAAAATTAAAACAGCTAAAATGTTTTTAAAAAAAAAAATCTGGAGGAGGATCTCCTACCTTTTTTTCTTTTAATAAATAAAATGATTTAGGGAAGTAGCTTAGGAGGGAGGACGGAGGAATCGCAGAACCTAACCATTTCCTTTTATCTTATGGTAATGAAATGTAATCTAAGTTGCGTTTTTAGAAACTTACTGCAGGAGGGTCCTATGACATCAACGAAGATCGTCTGAAACTTCGTTTTTTGGCATTCAATTTCAGAAAGTTGTCGAAAGAGAGAGCTTCTGAACCTCGTTTACCACAAATAGCCTACAATGGCACTTTAAAGACCTCAATTTTCAAAAAAATTTCGATCGAAATCACTTTGTATCACCTCCTAACATCACCAATAGTCGTTTAACGTTTAAAACTATATGTTTAGAACTACAATTCAAAAAACGCTTGGGGAAACACTAGCCGATCCTCCTTTCTTAAATCCTGTGGTGTAGCAAAGATTCTATTTCGGAAGAGGCCCAGGTTCTTACCTCAAGGAGATTATCACATTAATTATTTTTTATTGAATTGCTATATTGGTTTCATTATAGATAATGCTAATTATTTATATCTGCTAATTATTAATTAATAGTTGTTTAAAACACCAATACACTCCTGTTTGTTAAGTCTGGGTATTTTAAAAAGTGATAAATAACCTCAAAACTTATGCATGAGTTATATTCTTAACTAGAGGATAGAAATGCTGACATGTTTTCTCCTTCAGTATTTCTGAATATGGTGTTTGGGAGCTGACCCTGCTAAGAACATTGTAAACGCTATGGTTTGCTAAGTTGGATAAGGGGGAGGGGTGGAAGGTCTTACCTAAAAATGTTTAAAACTTAAGACCCGAAAACCATTTTTGAAAACATTACGGAACTGCTTGGGAATCGGCCGAAAAGCAAGGTCGAAAATTAAAAGCCGAAAAACAAGGTTATAGGCTCTCTTAGAAGCGTTATGCCCTCAGCCCCTCTCCCTGGGCGCTGGGCCCCTCCCCTGGCTATGCAGCTACCCAAATCCATCAAAGTTGTCTAGAGATTTTTTTTTTTTTTTTCAAGTCTTAAGTTCTTAAAATTTTTTCCGGGGGGCAGCCCCCAAACGTCATCGCAGATTGCGTAAAAATACATTTTTCGAACATCATTCGCAGAAAATTTCCGGGGAGAGTCTATGAAATCCACTCTTGCCCACAACACTAAAAAATACCATTCCCCTCTCCTTTCCTTAATATCACCAATGGTGGTCTATGATTGCCTTTCTGGAACTTCAATTTCACAAAATCGCCTAGGGAGTGCCCCTGAGCTCCAGCGGAACCAAATATGACTTACTATCACCTGTTTAAGTCTTCAGTTTCAAAAAATTTCCTGACCCTAAACTCCCCCAAACATCGTCAAAGACTGTCTAAAGTTTTATTTTTAGAATCTTCAGGGGCAGAAATCTCCGAACACCACTTTTTCTAGCTTAACATTACTAGCATGATATAACTCATTTTGCAAACTATTTCTCCCATACAAAGCAATTTCTCTCATTTCTATACTTAAAATCCCTATTTGTGCGCCATGGAAATGTTCAATCAGATTCGATGTACTCAAAGATACCAAAACGAATGATTACCATGAGGGTCCCCCTTCCCCTCAAAAAAATTATATACAACATAATTAATTCACCATTATATTACAAAACGTTTTGAGTAGAAAATGTTCTTATGTGTTAAATTTTATATGGATAAAATACGTTTTCTTTTTCTTTTTTTTCGAATTTCCTCAGAATGTCTCCTCCAAAATTCCTTGCAATTCCTCAATGCCATTTTCTCTAGCTAATCTGCCACTGTTCACTGGACATCTGTAAATGCCTACCCTCAGTGCCGGATTTAAAGGGAGGAGGAGACGGGGGTTGCCAAGGGAGGCGACTTTTAGGAGGCGGCAAAATCACACTATTTTTATGTTTTTTCGTTGAAACTCAATTTTAAAACTTGAAAGATGGATAAAGGTGGCAGTTTCGATATTTACCCCGCCTCGGAATGTAGATCCGTCACTGCCTACCCTCTTCCAAAAAGTATCCTTAAATAGCCTAAAACTGTGTTTTTAAAACTTTAATTTCGAAAAAACCTTCGGGGGAGGGCCCCCGAACCCCCTATCCCTTTCCTTCGCGTCAATAAAGATGGCATAAAATCTTTGTTTTTAGAAATTTCTGAGGAAGAACTCCCGAAAACCACCTTTTCTAGAAAAAAGCATATTGACTCCAGCGAAAAAGATGAGAATGAATCCACGGTCCTCTTGCTTCTTATATAAACCAAAGCCTAAAATCATGTTTTTAGTATGCCGATTTCGGAAATTTTCCGGAGGACAGCAGTCTATCTTGACTTTAATCGAAATTAATGCATCTCCTTAGTAGCACTGAAGCTTGTCTACAATTGCATGTTCCAGACTGCAATATGTAACAAATTCTGGTCAGAGACCCTGAATTTATATATATATATATATATATATATATATATATTAGGGTGGTCCTTATTTTTGAAGTTGCAGATATTTTACGCGACGCCCCCTCAATTTGTTCCATTATACAAATAAATGATCCCTGCAAAATTTTATGTCAATCCATGAATATTAACACGTGTCCCTAGGGCCCCCTTTTTGAGTTTTGAAGAAAAAATTGCGGATTTCCTCACTTTTATGTAAAAATAAGTCTAACGTTTTATATTTAAAGTAATTTTGAACCTCAATAGGTGCTGCTACTTCCAAATCGACCATTCTCTCACCTTCATTCTGTAAAATTTAACATGTTACAGAATGTACATGTACACCAATGGCCTTGGGTCAAGCGTAGCGCTCTTCTGCGCTTGTTCGAACCAAGCAGCAGGGGAACGTTTCTTCCCACCAAGATGGACACAAGGGATTCTATAAGCCATTAATGAATGGCCTAGGCCATAAATGAATGATCTTTGACAGCAACAAATTGCCTCCTCCAGGCTTTGGGGGTTTTGATTTACAAAATTCCCTGTGTATGTAATAGGTGTGGCAAATAGAGTCGCAAGGTTTCAATGCTATAAATATAAGTAATTGCAATTATATTTTAATTCGCTGTTCTTTAGTTATAAACATACCTAAATGCTTATACAATTTTTAATTTTAAAAATATAAATTTCGAAAAATCCTCGATTACTCCTAACATCGAAATTGTATTTTCCATATCTAAAATATAAATAAAAAAAAATATCCAGATCAGAACAATTTAGAAATCTATACTTTAAATTAATTTTTTTCTACTTCAGTACACAGTCCTTTATTATCATCAAATTCTTGCAATTCACAAGATTTAGAAACCGAAATGGATATCTATCCTAAACTGTTGATCTTTTGTTTTCTACAGCTGCTTTATACCTCAATGCAAAAAATGACAACTACTGATATCTGCTCGCCTTTCATCACTGTTAGACAAATGCCATATTAGGGATAACGATGTTGTTCATTTATTTACAACCTATATAGATGCAGTAAATTTGAATCCAAATGACCTAGTGATCAATAGTACATTCCTTAAGAGAGCAAAAGAAAATCTTCGAGCGGTTAAAATTAAATTTCATGAATTTAAATTTAGATTTTGTAGTTATTCACTGGGATACAAAGTTACATCCAGTTGTAACTAGAAAAAGAACGCCGGCAGGATTACCGTGATAGCTTCAGATCCTAATATTGAACAGCTACACGGATTTTCTTAGATATTTCTTCAGTTGCTTATGATATCTTATATGATAGCTCTTTATTACTAACTGTTCTAGCTGTAGTGTTTGATACAACGACTTGAAATACCAACCGTATAAATTGTGCATGCATTTTTTTAGAGCAAAAACTGAACGGTGATATATTACATTTGGATTTCCATCATCATGCACTTGAAATCGTACTGCAGAGTATGTCTTTAAAGAAGTTCTTGCCTTTCCTAGTTCTAGATCAGATATTCAATTATTTAAGCGCTTCAAAACTTTGTGGAAAGATCTCCATCATTCAGAACTTATAACATTTCAATCAAGTACACATACCCCTTAAATTCTAAAAGACGAAGTTGACAACATATTATTTATTGTTCGTGAAAAGCGGAATTGAGAAAGATTACAGATAATTCTCATAACTTGTAATAATATTTCCTGTTGAATTTCCTCCTAAAGGGATATGTTTTCGGCAACCTAGAGCTTATCCCTGAGCCACATACACTGTTAAAACTACAGGTTGCGATTGGCACCTTTCAAGGGTGAAAAGCTTGTTCACCAGCGACACCCTATACGGTGCCGAAATTTCACCCTTAAAATGGGTGAAAAACTGGCACCCTTAACCCCAGCGTGCACAGTAGGTGAAAAGATGGCATACTAGGAGTGAGAAATGGCACCCTCACTTTTCCCTATTGCAGGTTTTAATATTCAGTTGTTGCGGAAAGGGCGCTACCCCTCCCCCAATGGAAAATAGGTAGCCCCTCATGTGGTACGGGGAGGGGGAGGGTTTTTTTTTGGGGGGGGGGTGGGGGGTTCAGGGGGGCTGTTCTCCAATACAAGATCTTAAAAAATCGATAGTTTTTAAAAACATCCCCTTTTTTGACTGAAGCAGTCTGCGCCCCCATGACCGACTCCCCCCCCCCATTTGGTACACTCCGCTGTTTTTAATCTTATTGGAATAGACTTTTTACTATCCAGATGGCCGATGGCTGTTCCCTATTGCAGTTACTTGCGGAAGGAGATGTTCCTCCTACATAGTAATTCTCCTCCCCCTCAGGTCATGGGGGGTGGGGGGGGCAAATCCCCCCCGCCAATAAAACAAAAAAATAAAAATAAACTAAAAATTTTCAAAAACCAACCTCAAATATTAAGTCTGCGCCATCCGCGCAACTACCCCTCCCCCCCCCCGCCCATCGCAGGCCACACTGCTTTTGTCCTTATTCGAATAAAATGCTTAAATTTTTTATCCAGATGGTCGATGCCAGTTCCTATTGCAGAGTTACTGGCGTAAGGGGATGCCCCCCTAAATAGAAATTTACCCTACTCAGGTCATGGGGATGGGGGGTGGGGGCTCCTCCCCCCCCCCAAAAAATATTAAAATTAAAAATTTTCAAAAACCAACCGTAAAAATCTGAAGTCTGTTCCACCCGTTCAACTATTCCCTCCCCCCCCCCCGTAGGCAACACTGCTTTCGGTCTTAATGGAACAAAAATAGCTTGAACGTTCTTTTATCCAGAGGGCCGATGGCTGTTCCCTATTGCAGTCACTTGTAAAAGGAGATGTTCCCCTAAAATAGGATTTCACCCTCTTAGGAATTATTGGGGGTCTGGGGCATCCCCCCCCCTCCTTCGAAAAAAAAACAAAGCTATCAAAAAAAGCTACAAACTAAAGTTTTTAAAGGAAAAACTTTAAAATTTTGAAGCTTGCGCCATGACCCGCTCCACCCCCCCCCCCCCCCCTCGTAGGACTCACTGCTTTTGATCTTATTGCAATAAATTGCTTGAATTTCTTTTATCCAAAAGGCCGATGCCTGTTGCATATTGCGTTTACTTTCGGAAAGGGGGTGCTTCTCCGAAAGTAAAAGTTAACCCCCTTAAGTAAAACGGGGGGTGGGGTGGTCAACCCCCCCCAAAAAAAAGAAAATCACCATAAAAACTGAATTCTTTAAGAAATAAACCTTAAAAATTTGAAGTCTGCGCCATGACCCGCTACATCATCCCCCCCCCCCCGTAGGCCCTACTACTTTTGGTCTTATTCAAATAATAAGCTTTTTTTTTTAAATCCAGAAGGCCGATGGCTTTTCCCTTTATCAGTCACTTGTAGAAGATGTTCCCCCTAAAATAGGATTTCACCCCCTCAGGTATTAGGGGGTCTAGGGCATACCTCCCCCCCCCCCCGTCCTTAGAAAAAAAAATTAAAACCATCAAAAACTAAAATTTTTAAAGGAAAAACTCTAAAATTTTGAAGCTTGTGTCATGACCCGCTGCAACCCCCCCCCCCCCCCCGTAGGACCCACTGCTTTTGATCTTATTGCAATAAATTGCTTGAATTTCTTTTATCCAAAAGGCTGATGCCTGTTCCATATTGCGTTTACTTTCGGGAAGGGGGTGCTTCCCTGAAAGTAAAAGTTAACCCCCTTAAGTAAAACGAGGGGGGTCGACCCTCCCCCCCCCAAAAAAAAAAGAAAATCACCACAAAAACTGAAATCTTTAAAAAATAAACCTTAAAAATTTGAAGTCTGCGCCATGACACGCTCCATCCTCCCCCCCCCCCCCAATAGGCCCTACTACTTTTGGTCTTATTCGAATAAATAGCTTGATTTTTTTTAAATCCAGAAGGCCGATGGTTTTTCCCTACTGCAGAGTTATAGCGGAAGGGGATGTTCCCCTTTAAATAGGAATTCCTACCCACATGTTATGAGGGGTTTTTGGGGGGGGGCACCCCCCCAAAAAAAACTATAAAAATTAAAATTTCTTAAAAACAAACCTTAAAAATATGAAGTCTGTGCCACTCGCTCAACTCATTAATGTGGTTTAACTGTAACAGGAAATTTCTTAATTGACTGTGATCAACCACTAGTACCACGGTATACTGAATTCCACTTAGTGGTGGTCTGAAACAATTTTTACTCGTCTCGGTACAACAGACCACCAATGGTTCTGAATGCTAGTCAATGCATAAAATTTTTTATTGCAAATACAAGCCAAGGAGCAAATTTGTAAAAAGTTGCTAGTACAGAATGTGCTGTAAATAAAATTGCACATACAAACAAAAAACAAGCAAGGGTTACAGATTTCTTCCACTAGCCCATTGGTAAAGAGTTGAGGGGGGGGGGGGGAGATGTTACACACACTCCTCCAAGTGAAACGATACCTCTGGGGGTGCTGGACCAGGGATTGCTCATTTTCTGGTCTGAATCAGAAAATCAGAGCTATCTTCAGGGTCACATCCAACTGGTTAAACCACAAATAGTGGCAGGTACGGATTCGATTCTTTACCCTAGAGCGACGAGTGGTAAAGAATCGAATTTTTAAACAATATGCTTGGATTTTTAAGCCCTGCAGACCCTTATCTGATACAATATGTAAACTCTGAGTTCTACTATGTTTTTTGAAACCTATATCAATTTTTCAGATTTTAGAATATCTCTTACAGTAGAACTTCAATTATCCAAACTCCTACTTTCCGAATTTCTGAAACAAAAATACAGTAAAACCTGTAAAGTTGAAGCCTTTTTTCAGGAACGTAATTAGCCTTTATAGTATAAATCAACCTCTATAAGTTGACCATCTGTTTAAGTTGATCAATAAAATTAGTGCACCGCAAGTGGTCAACTTACACAGGTTTCACTGTATAAGATAAATTTTAAGAGACTACCAATCTAATGTAGGCGCAACA